>NC_084960.1:3326518-3626518 GCF_949316205.1 Platichthys flesus
AGGGCCCGGTGTGGGAGGTCCTCAGCAGCCATCTCAAGGTCCTCAGCCCACTCAAGGTGGCCCCCAGCCGCCATCTTCTCAAGCCCTGCTACAACAGGCCCTCCACCAGAGATTGCTCCAGCAGCAGCAGCAACAGCAGCATCTGGGCCCCGGCGGGTCACCGGCCCAGCACAGCAATCCCATGAGCCCCCAGCAGCCGCAGCAGATGGCCCAGTCCCCACACCTGCAGGGCCAGACGCATCCCGCATCGCTGGCTAACCAGGTGCGATCTCCACAGCCCTCTCCCCGACCGCAGTCCCAGCCGCCGCACTCCAGCCCGTCCCCGCGCATGCAGCCCCAGCCCTCCCCGCATCACATCTCCCCTCAGATGCAGACGGGTTCACCACACCCAGGCCATCTGAACCAGCACCACCCAGGCATGGGGGTCCCTCCACAACAACAGCCAACAACCCAACAGCAGCAACAGAACTCTATGGAGCAGTTTGGGTCGGACCAGAGCGCCATGTTATCTCAGCTGAGTGGCATGGCCAGTCTCCACGGACCAGGGGGAAACAGTCAGGACCCGCTAGGCCAGAATATGAATCACAACCCTTTAGACATCATGTAGGAATTCTACTAACGTGTCATGTTGAGCTGAAATGCTCCGTGATTCTTCGCACAAACTGCACTCACCCAGGACAGTGTTATTGTTATTACTTAGCCTTTCTTTTTTATACTATTATTAAATGTTATTTAAAATGTTTTCAATAAAGATGCATTGAACTGAACTTCCTATGGGAGATGAACAATAAATCAAGCAGTCGTTAAATAAATTAGAATAAATGAATTGTAAGTTATTGCTGTTAATATATTTTTTTGCCAATCGTGGACATGGAGGGGGGGGGCGGTTTCTCGGCAGCCTCCTCACCTCCACATCTTGCTGAATAGAAGAAAGGTCATATTTTCGGGGGTAAATAGGAGAACTTGCCTTTTTTAAGAAATGTTTTTAAGGTTTTAAACGTGGTCAAGATTAAAGAGGAAATGATTTAATGCAAAGAACTTTTTTTATCGGTTTCGTTTCCCATCATTCAGTCTGTCTATTTCTGTTTTGCAGAGTGATGTGGATTATTATTATTATTAATATTATTGTGAATCCAAACATGATGCATATCCTCCTTTTTCAAATGTTTGGGTTTGCTTTATTTATTGTTTTTCTCTTGAGGGGGTGGGGCGGGGGTGTTATGATCCCTGAGACTGCTTAAATTTGTATAGAAATATATTTTTGTTATTGACTGTCGGGAGGGGGGGGGGGGGGGGGGTCTTTAGTTCTTGTTTCATTTCGCTGTAGACGTCTTTAGTCGGGTCTGTCCAGGTGGGGGGGATGAACTGTCAGTGTTTTACCGCAGCAGTCGGGGGTCTGCTGTGAGTCAGAGACGTGGGACGCGTCCTGACGTCTCCTCTGCGTTGGACATCGGCCGTGCTGGAAGGGACGAATCCCTCGCAAACATGCAAGCCCTCTCCCTCGAATGTGTGTGCACTCCTTCCTTTTTAAAGACACTTAATACGGAGCAGTGGAGGCTTGGGGAGGGGGGGTGCATACCTGTGTGCCTGTAACATTTTGAGTACATGAGCTGGGACGTGGAGACAAGAAATTGGGTGGGGTGGGCTCCTCTTAGTGTTTTTTAGGATTCTGCTGTTTGGAGGAAACAGAGGATTTTTGATCCAAATGAACTGTGTTGCACAGAAATGAGGAGAAAGTCTCCGTGTCTTTCTGCCTCGGCCCCGTTGCTGCTTCCCCCGGACGTTTAAATCCCCCCCCCCCCCCCCCCCTCCCCCTCCTCTTCTTCTACGAGAAAGTCGATCTCCCTTCCTCCTCAACTCCATCTTTATCTTTCTGAACTTTGGGATTTTAATTTAATATTTTTTACTGTACAAAGAAACACAAACTGTGGACTCAAATACTGTTTTTTATAATAAAATGAAAATTACCAATAGAGGCGTGTCCTGCATGTGGCTGTTTTTGAGACCTGCGATTGGTAGTTGGTGAATATGGGAACTCGTGCTGTTAGAAAGAGCTGTTCTCCAGAATATTTGTGTTTTTTAATTCTTCACTAAGAAGAGAGCACTTCATAACGACAATTTGAAATAAGTACATTTCTTATTTTCATCTTGCACAAGCGTAAGTGCGTGTTTACAGTTGATGAGGAGGTTTTGGTCTCTGGGGTTGGAGCTGCTGTTTTTTTTAAGGTTAATTATGAGTATAATATGAAGTACTACTAAGTACTATAACAAAATAAGCTCATCACTTTTACATCTGATTTCTATGGGATATATAAATCAACCTTCATATAAAAAGTTAATTTCATTAATAGAAATAATAAATAAAACGAGTAACCCCAAAATTAAACCGAATAAATTGAATAAACACTGAGCCCTTGATCCACACTCAGTCATTCTCTCTCTCCAGGAAACATTGTGCTCTCTAGTGGTGACACATGGTGATGGTTTGATAAAAGTTCCTGAATGCATCACTCCTACTGGTTTATACTGATCTCCACAGTGAGATGAGATCATCAGTGTTATAGAGTGTTATGATCAGATAACTCTTCAACTCTCTGCTGACTGATCATTGTGAATATTCCCAGTTCACAAGTCTCTTCTTATTGGCTTCAGACCTTTTGCACACTTGTAGATTTAACTGTCGATTGATGAGCCAGAGTAGTGAGTCTAAAACAGGGGTTGTGTTTCTTGACCTGATTATTGTCCAGAGGTCACACACATCCTCTAATCAAAACATCTTGGTCTCAGGGTCAGTGGTCTAATTCGGTCAATTAGGTGTGACCCCGGCTCAACTGGGATTCGAACCGGGAACCTTCTTGCTATGAGGCGACAGAGCTGCGAGTCAATGTAAAACATCACCAACGATAAACACTTAACAACTTATTGTCAACCCAAATGTTAAACATGCTCCAGGAGTCGGTTTCTTTAGTTCATATTTATTGGAAATGCAGTCAAAATAAAAATTAGCTTGTAAGAGACATGTTACCTGTGTCACATAAGAGACTGATTCACATACATTTAGTGACATAAATTACTTTAGCTTATACATGTGACATGCAAATAAATAATATCCTACCGGTCTTGACCTAACGTACAGTTTCTTCCTTGTCAGCCTCACCCTACACAGCGCTGTCAGCGGCAGTGTAAACTGATAGCTCCTCTTTTGAAATGCACAAAGGCGAGTGAAAGTGAAAGAGCGGACTATCAATTGATAATACAAAAATAGAACCAGATAGCACTTTATAAAGTAAAAGACAGCAGACAGCGAACAC
Source organism: Platichthys flesus (assembly GCF_949316205.1). NCBI lineage: Eukaryota > Metazoa > Chordata > Actinopteri > Pleuronectiformes > Pleuronectidae > Platichthys > Platichthys flesus. The sequence goes on from NC_084960.1 coordinate 3,329,830, forward strand.
AACTGTGTACTTCTTTTTTTCTTCTTCTTCTCCACCTCCCTTGAAATGCAGAACTTCATCTAAGCAGGAGGCATTCATTCTATCTCTTTGTTTCATGTCTTTTGTGACAGAAATAAACCTCTTCAATAAAACACAGGACAGTGCTTTGTGCACGCGTGGCACAGACTGGCAGGTCATGCGGTTCAGCTCGGTGTGCAAACTGAAAACAACAAAGAAGAAAACAAGAGCAGTGTCTTTACAAAAAAAAAAAAAAAGTTTTTCCGTAAGAAAGAGGAGCGACTGAAACGGGCCCCGGGAGCAGACGTGAGTCCGCCTGGAAATGACCGAAGACGACTGGAAACAGCTGCTGCGTGGAAGTAAGTGGACTGGAACGTGTGTCAGGCCTCGCCTTGCTCTGTAAACCCAGCGGCCCCGGGAATGGAAACCATTGTGATCGATTTATTGCAACAGATTGTCCTTTTGGGGGGGGAGGGACCTCTTGTCTGATTAATGAGCAGCACTGATTAAAATCATCGCTCACTCCTTTTTCCTCAAAAGGTGAAAAAATGTCTTCATGGTACTCAGTAGGAAATGAGTGTAGTTCTGTAAACGTGGAAATTATTTTTTACATAAACGACTATTTACACGTAGAAAATGAGCGGTAACTCTGATCGTGGTGGTTTGGGGGTTCTGGGTTCAGCTGCTCTTAAAGAAGCCTTCGGCCACCGTCGCCTCTTTGAAAGTCACCGTCAGCGCGTTGATGGTCACGTTCGTCACGATCACGCTCCCGGACCGCTCTGTGGGGGGTGTGGTCACGCTCTGTTTGTCGCCGCCCACCTCCTCGGTCCTCTCCTCAGGAGCGGAGTAGGCGGCGCCCGCCATCATGCCGGTGTCCTGAACGCTCACTATCACCGAGACCGTGTCCCCCCCCTCTAATCTGAGACACGCCGACCCTGACTCCTCCTCCTCCTCCTCCTCCTCCTCCCAATCTGACCTGTCGCCCACGGTTACTGCATCTTCTGGTCTGGCCACCATCGCCAAGGCGCCGTCCTTCGATTGGCTGCACGTTGACGTTTGGTCCTCTTTAGTGTCACATGCATCCGGTCCATCAGTCCATGCGTCCGAGTCCGCCATGGTCAGCTCGGTGTACACCTTCTCCTCCTCGTCCATCAAGTCCTGTCGCTGCAGCAGCGGGGGGGAGCTGCACTCCGACACACCTGAAAGACAGAGAACCTATGTTTATTCACGAAAGGTCAAAGGTCAACGCTGTGCCACTGGATTACGAATTGATCCACTTGGAAAACAAACCGTATAAACTGTCCTCCTGTTGCTCCTCTGCGGTGCTTTCGGACTCCTCCTGCTTCTCCTCTTCGCTGGTGCCGCTCCAGTCCTCCTCCATGGGCTCCTCCTTCTTGCTCAGCGGCTGGAGGGGTTCGTTCGAGGGCTCGTCCGGCCCCCGCTTAGCCCCCCTCTGCTTGCTACTCCTCCTCAGCGGGTGGCGGTACATTGTGCTGCACTCGCCCGTGTCCACGTCCGTGCTCATGGCGCGGGTGAGGGAGAGACGCAGCCGGGGCGGCGGCTTCACTGCGACCTTGTGGGCGCTCCGCAGGTCCATCGCAAAAATGTTCTGCGTCAGGGCAAAGGTGACAGAGGAGTCACTCCTGTGTTTGTTTGGAGGTGTGAACAGCAGCATTGAGTTCTGGGAAATGTAGTGTTAAAGGTTAAACGCCATCATTTTGTGTACTTATGTTGATGCATTTAATGCATTTAATCACACAAAACTCCTTTTTAAAAGGCCTCGACTCAAAGAACTCATCGTCTGAGGATCATTCAGAGACGTTCCTAAACAAGCCCTGCAGCAGTTACAGCCACTGAGCGAAGTGAAGCAGAAGAAAAGTTTGTTTACCCGCAGCAGGAGCCTCCTGGGTCTGAGACCTTTCCTGCGATAGGCCAGAGCTCGGAGCTTCTCCTGACTGGAAGAGAGGTGGACACAGAGGGACAGAGACAGAGGGACAGAAAGAGACGCACTGTGAAACCTTTTCCAGATACAGGAGAATGTCCAGAACATGATGAACAACACAGCAGGAGATTCTCCACTCAGACACAACAACAGAGATATCCATTTTTCTTATTTTCAGTTTTGGACCAGTTTCTACTGAGGGGCTGACTCTGAAACTCCAGGAAATGTCCAGAGCCTCTCACTGGGACATTTGTGTTCTCACGTACAGCCCCTCTGGAGAATGTCAGGAGCTTCAGTGAACGTCTGGAAGCAGCTAAAGCAACGGGACTAAAAGTTTCTGTTATCACTCACTTCTCCTCGTAGGCCAGGACCAGGCGGGGATCCAAAATATTTTCCTCCGGTTCCCAAGTGCTGTACCTGGTGAAAACAAAAACACGTTCAAATCCCTTCCATCAATTCCACATGGATCTCCTCATGAACCCATCGATCTGCTCCGGGACGCGCTGCTCGCTCCGGCACCGACACACGTTATGAAAAGACTCCTGAGTTTATAAAGAGGGAATGAGGTCACTGGACGATGACTCGAGGTTTACTCACTTTGGGGGCCATCCCTGCCATTTCAGTAGATACTCCACATTACCCTGAGGAGAGGGAGGGGGGGGGGGAGAGAGAGAGAGAGGAGGAGGGTGAGATACAACACACAAACACACAACCTGCACTTTGTAATCTGCACTGTGGCCACGTGTGTCTGTGTGTGTGTAGTGTATTTGAGTGTGTGCGTGTAAGAATAAAAAGGGTGACTGTCACTTTAAGATGAGGAATGAAGGGGGGGGTCATGGACGTAGTTCTCTGTGCTTTTCTCGGGAATGACGTCATTGACAGCATCTTTCTTTCTTATTTTTTTTTCTCGCGCGCCGCGGTGACGTGACCGCACGTGGCCACACAAGCCGGCGACGCACGCGCGCTCACTCTCGAACATTTGCAGCAGCGGGCTTCGGATAGGTGGGGCCACGCACGCGAGCATGTAAACAGTGGCGTTGCGCAACGTTCGAGTCCCACCTCCGAGTGAACCCCTCACACAACAACATCAGATAAGTGGTTCGCAAAGTGCGTGTGCGTGTGCAGGTAGGAAAAGAGAGAAGCTGTAATTTAACACAGTTTCACATTCTTAACTTTTCGGGGTCGCATTGAAGCTGGTGTCACGCGCGCTTCCTCCGGATCGCAGGAGACGCTGTGCGTAAAGCATGCGGAGCTCCGCGCGCAAAGCGGCTCCATCCTCTGTTCCCAACGTCCCCACTACGCGCACAGTGGCGGGACAGCATCACGCAGAACCCGTTGACATTACGCAGCGGTCCCCGCACGCTGGCGTAACCCAAATAAAGTGCGCAGCTCGGTTCCAGAATACACGCCCCCTTCTCCGGTTTACTACAGCTGCGTAGGCGCCTCCAAAACACGCTCGTGTCGCAGCACAGCAGCTGGAGCCCCGCGCGCGGCGGGCTACAGGTCAGCGGCGCGCGGCCCCTCCACGCAAACAACACACAGAGAGACGGAGAGAACGGAGGAGGTTGTTTTAAGTGAAGTGCACGAGGGTTGGGGGGGACGGGGTACAGGGGACGACGACTGCGTAGCCTAGTTGTGTAAGCGCACGAGGACAGATGATGGCACAGTGAGCACGCGCTGCTCCACCATGACCACATCCATCATCACGCTTGTGAGAATAAGTTGTGTGAGTTCGTGCGGAGTGCGGCGCCGCCTCACCTTCCTCATCCTCTTCTTCGTGATGGACTCCACCGCGAACACCTGGTCTCCGATGGATGACAGCTCCATCGCTCCACACCGCGCGCGTGTGCGCTCAGAGGAGCGAGCGCTCAAAATAAAAACACAGAGAGAGAGAGAGAGGAGGAAACACAAAGTTCTCTCTCTCCTCTCTGACTCTGACTCTCCCTCCCTCTCGAACTTTCTCTCTCTCTCTCTCTCCCTCCCTCCCTCTCGAACTTTCTCCCTCCTTGCGTCTCTCTCTCTCTCTCTCTCTCTCTCTCTCTCTCTATCTCTCCCTCTCTCTCTCTCTCCCTCTCTGCTTCCCTCCTCCCTTTATAAAATCTGCGACACATCAACACCGGACAACGCGCTGCTTTCAGCGGGCGCGCCCCCTTTTCCATTGCGTAGGACCGAGCCCCCATTAGTGTGCCCGCGTCCTCGAGGCCGCGCACGCAAATTGGAGCAAAGTGCAGGAGAGTGGCTGGAATTAAGGAGGAGGAGGAGGAGGAGGAGGAGGAGGAAGCGGAGGAGGAGGAAGAAGAAGAGGAGGAGGAGGAGGACGAGGATGTACGAGGAGGTTATTGTGAAACAAAACTGATGTTGTAACTATTGGAAAAACATATAGTTACACATATAGATATAGTTACATTTAATTCTGATAAAGATTTAAACGCAAATCTACTCTAAGTTTACTCGTTCTTCAAGTCGTATGATAATGTGAAAAAAGTCTCAAAGTTGTTAGAAGAAAGTTGTGATATTGGGAAAATAAAGTTATAAATAGTATAATAATAAATCCATGTGGTTCCTTCCTCAGAACAGACTCAGTTTCGTAATGAAAACAAAACATGAAGTATTTCATTATTTCATTATTTGTGAAACTTTTACTTTAGAGAATAACTAAACAAGATGCTTGACTTTATTCTTGTAATAATACAACTTTTTTCTTATGATTTAATAATAAGAACTTTATCGCAACGTTCAGGGGAGGCAAGGACACTTTACATGTTTGAGGGAGAAGGACAAATGTAACACAAAGACAGATTAGGACTTTTGTCTCGTTACATTACGACTTAATTTCTTGAAATCTCAGATCATCGTTATAAATCAGGTTTTTTGTATTTCTACAAATCTGTGAAGCCAATTCATGCTCGGTGTAAATTTAGCTGGAGAAAGCTGCCTGTTAGCTTAGCTGAGCTGGTGACTGTTGGTCTTCGTTTCCCGTCTTAATGCTAAGCTAAGCTAACTGGCTGCAGCAGAGAAGCATTTCCCAAACAGCTCAGTCGTGTCACTGGCTCCAGATTTAACTTCCTGTAATTGATCTGAAGGTTTCCTGTGAAGAGGTTGTATAATTAAAAACCCTGAACGCACCGAGCTGCAGCCTGAGAGCGAAACAGAAAGTGAACTGGTGTCTCTTTATGTAACAGTTTTTCCAAGGCAGGAAAAAGATCAGAATCTGCAATGGAAATGAAAAAAGCTTTGCTCAATTCTCTGGGAAGATAAAAAACGTCCACACCTCCGGCTGCGTTTGATCCAAATATGGAACCAAAGAGCTAAACACTCCTGAAAGTATTAATTTTACACATGAGTGCTAAGCAACCGCTGCCGAGCCGAGAGCCAGAGCACAGAGAGAGATCTCCGAGACGATAATCATCCCTGATGTTGAAGCCCACGTTTTAACTTAAAATCTGGGCTCGGCGGTGTGTGATCACAGCCGCTGATCACACACACTTATCTAATTTTACACCTGAACATCTACACAACTACACAACCAGGCCCCGTGCAGGAAGATCTGACAGAGGCAAAGTGACGGCTGTGGGAAAAAAAAGGCCCGGAGCAAGAATTCCTATTATCTTTCACTGAGGCGGACGTGGATCAGTTTACAGTCAAAAACTCTATGAAACCACACACACACACACACACACACAAACACACACACTATCTCTGCACCTGGAACACTCGCATCACTTATGGGCATTGGGTGTCATGGCAACAGTTTCTACAGCGACTGGTGAAAAGCTGGATGATGGTGATGAGACAACGAGAGGTGATGAAGAGTTCAGGCCTGAAAAGTGATCCACACCTACACTGACCCCACGTTAACCTTTGACCTCCCGGCTCCGAGGTTATAAAAAACAACCCCGTAAACTACGAGTAGTTGAAATCAGCACAGGCTCAAACAAATAGAACAGCAAGGGCACGTTTTAAAAGATATTCCAGATTAAGTAGAAGGTAATGAGATATAAATAAATAAATAGATTTCTAGAAAGAGAAAATGTTTTATTCTTCATTCTAGTTAATACTTTTGTCCTCATAGTGTAACTTAGCCTGAGAGGAATCTTTCAAACTCAGTTATATTGCGATAATTATTGATATTGTTTTATCCCCTGGAACTTTACCACAGGTCTAATTGATAACTCAGGTACTAGTTTCACTCCACTTCATTCATCTGACAGCTCTGTGCAGGCTGCAGTTTCATGTGTAAAACATTTGCAATAAACTACGAGTAGTTGAAATCAGCACAGGCTTGAAACAAATAGAACTGCAAGTACATATTTTAAAAGATATTCCAGGTTAAGTGGTAGGTAAGCAGATATAAATAAATAAATAATCTAATTTCTAGAAAGAGCAAAGGTTTCATTCTTCCTCGTAATGTTTATTGTGAACAGCAGCAACAAAGACGTTCACCCGGCCGAAAGTCTCAAGATAAAACTGAAACCAGTTGAACCAACACAAAAGACCAAAGATAAAAACCAAAAGCAAAACTTGTTGCAACAAACTCTGGCTGAAAAGTGATCCACACCTGTCCTGACCCGACGTTGACCTTTGACCTCCCGGCTCTGAGGTTGTAAAAACAGCCCCAATGCGACAATCCCATAATAATCCAATCGTATTCTTATATAATCCCATGTCGCCTGTCATCTGGATTTTCAATTGATGGATTTTTCGTTCAGCTGCTCTGGTTGGATCCAAATGAATACTGAGACTAATGATGATTATAAATTAATCCTTGAATAAGAATTAATAATCGTCTCAAATCTAAACATGAAAGCATCATATTTATTTTTTGACAGTTAAGACACCAACATAAATCACCAGGCTTCATCCGTTACGATGACGCCATATTTCTAAAAATAAAAGCCTCACGGTGTCTGATGATGACCTCACTGGTGTTAAAATTGATGATTCTGATGAAGAGCGATGAAGAAGAGAGAGAGAAAGAAAGAAAGAGAAAGAGAAAACAGCGGAGGTGAAAACCCTAACCCAGGTATTTCCAGTTTTATTACATTAAACACAATGTTTACATTGCAGGACAAGCAAAGTACGACTTTCATTGGTCAGTGCGACAACTGTTTTCATTGTGCAGATGAAAATTAAGAGTCTTTTTGTTTTTGCCTGATGACTCATGTTGGACGTCACGAACCACAGAGTCTCTCTCTCTCTCTCTCCTCGCCTTCTTGCCACATTTGGTCGTTCACACGGGCGTCATGTTTCCGTCACTCCAGAACTGAACCCAGGTCAGCTGCAGAGTCATTTGACCCGGGAGTGAATGATGATTGAATCCATTCACACAACATGATTGTGGGATTTTTCCTACCAGAGGAAAAGTGTTTATAAACATTTCCTCCAGTAGACGTTCTTGTCATGGGCCAGGAACCACCAACACAACATTCCCACCCAGTTTGAGCCATGATGGTGGACGTTGTGTTGTGGTGAGACAAAGACAAAGGGGTCAAACTTTTACTCATTCTTTGACACAACAACAGTAATTCTGCCACTTTCCTTGTCAACCACAGAGTTCAGCATCATGGACGTGTTTCTACACAAACACACAACCTCCCTCCATGACGTCCGGCCCCTCGCGTCCCCGTAACTTCCAGTGGGGACCCGGTCGACTCACAACACATTGCACAATTTAGTTCTGATCAAGTACTGTATGTTGTTGTTGTTTGTTCATTTTCCTGTGTCATGTGTTGACACGTCATCAACACGTCAACAACACGCCCACTCGCTGGCAGGGCGTCCTCCGGAGGATCTGCTGCTGTGCTCTCACCTGGACTCAGACAGACTTTCTCCAGAGTTTGCACTTGAACATTTGTGTTCTCAGATCTGAGGATGTCAGGAGGCTGATCTGGAACCAGCTCTAATTACTGTTATTCTATCTTTCATCACCTTTAATGAGTCATCGGCTGCTTCTATGAGTCACTGACAGTAAAGTGTGATGATCATACTGACAGTAAAGTGTGATGATCATATCTCAACCAGGCCTGATGTGCCCAGTGGGGAATCACATATTCATATTAATGATTTTTCCTTCTGACGGAGACATGATCTGATCTCATTGGTTTGTCTCTGATCGTGCACGGTTCTGCTGGAGTGAGCCCGCGGGGCCGAGGTGTAGCTGCAGCCCGGCGGAGTGAAGCGGGACGCGGGGATGGAACCCGGTGCTTCTTCCCGTGAGGAGGAGGCAGGAGAACAAAACGATCACATGACCGGCGGATCTGCCTGGAAACTAAAGTGAGGAGTTTAGGAGCCGATCACAGCTCGCGCACACCCACGTGCTGTGACTCACGCATGACTCACCAAACGTGCCAGTAAGAGCCTCACACACACACACACACACACACACACACACACATACACACACATATACACACACAGAGGCGCACACAAATTTAAGAGGAAAAACATTAGGGTAACTTATCACAGCCTCATACCGGGAATCCACGCGTTTCTGGTTTATTCCCTTTCGTCCAAAGTCACAGTTTCATTCCCGGTAAAGTGAAGGAAGTGACCGCACATCTGGGAAAACACACAACCATTCAAATGCAGCAGTGAAACCCACATCTGCACAGCTATAAGATAAGATATGAATGAAATAAAAACTAATATATACAAGAGTATGTGCAGTGAATGAATTGTATTGTACAGACAGAATGAATACAGTAGTTAAGACAGTTAATACTTTTGTCCTCATAGTGTCACTTAGCCTGAGAGGAATCTTTCAAACTCAGTTATTTTGCGATAATTATTGATATTGTTTTATCCCCCGCACCTTAACAACAGGTCTAATTGATAATTCAGGTACTAGTTTGCTTTGATTAACTGTACTACTACTCTAAGTAAAGTGCTTTTCACTCCACTTCATTCATCTGACAGCTCTGTGCAGGCTGCAGTTTCATGTGTAAAACATTTGCAATAAACTACGAGTAGTTGAAATCAGCACAGGCTCGAACAAATAGAACAGCAAGTACATGTTTTAAAAGATATTCCAGATTAAATAGTAGGTAAGGAGATATGAATAAATAGATTTCTAGAAAGAGAAAAGGTTTCCTTCTTCCTCGTTATGTTTATTGTGAACAGCAGCAACAAAGATAGTCACCCGGCCGAAAGTCTCAAGATAAAACTGAAACCAAAACCAGGTGAATTGACACAAAAGACCAAAGATAAAAACCAAAAGCAAAACTTGTTGCAACAAACTCTGTTATGACTGTGGAGATGTTATCAGGGTTTACAGCACAAGAAAGTTTATTAACATCAACGTTCAAAAAAATACTGATGATTGTGTTGCTGACAGTTCCTCAATCCACCCACTCGTACATTTACATATTTCAATGTTTCCTCCAACAACCCTTCAGAATCCAGAAATCTACATATGTGTATTATTTATTGTTAAAAAACTGTGTGCAAGTACGTTTTTATTTAAAATACACCTTTTTATTTAAGACAGAACTGCTTCTGTGGAAGAGTCCTCTTCCTCCTGCTGATCTCACTCAGGACCGGGAACACGACTGACAGGGTTATTAATCTGATCCAAGACCAGCTGAGCAACTCTCTCATTATCTGTTGAGCACTTCCAGGAAACTGGAGTGACAAACTCAGGCAGCAGGAGACTTGCCCATGCTGCTGAGTTTATTATCTTCAGACAAGACTGCTCCTCGAAAGTGAAGCCAACGTGTCTCCATCGCCACCTAGGGGCGGGCTGCAGTGTTTGTAGTAACTGGCAGGGCATGACAGAAGGGATGAGAGACAGAATTTCATGTTTCTACTGACCTGGGATACGTTTTATGAACTTCTTCTTTTTTTAATACAAGTTTTCAACGTGTGGCAAAAATCAGACAAGGAAAAACAAGTTTTGATTTCGTTTAGAGTCGTAGTTGTTGGATTTTCTTCTTTCCTTTTTGAAACAGTAAATACAACTTTAAAGTGTGTGAATCACACCTCCTCTCTGGGAGTTCCATCCCAGAGAGGAGGCACTTACAACCTGCAGCATATCTAAGAAGTAAAACCTGACTCCACACTGTAGAGTCAGAAACTTCAATATGTCCGTTCAGCTCCAGAGCAGCTTCACAGTCTTTGCCCCGGCCCAGCGGTCACCGCTGAGGACAGGTGACCCGGGTGTGTCCTGGCATGTGGCAGATGCCGCAGGTCCGGGGTTTCTTAGCAGCAGGAGGTTTGTTGGGGTTGGCCCCTCCCATTTTCTTCCTCCCTCTTCCCCCTCCATCCTCACGGTCTCCTCCACCGTTAAATCCACCACCAAAATTACCTGCCATGGGGGGGGAACAGGTCAAACACGACATGAGGTGGTGAGATGCAAACTGAGCACTAACTATGTTTCTGTGAGCGCGCCTGAGAAGAGGACACTTCAAGGTCTCAGTAGGAGTGTTAGAGAGTCGTGACAGATGTTCTTTAGCATCAAGTCTCTCTCTCTCCTTCTCCTTTGTTGGATCTGACTGTAAATCTCCTGATTCAACACTCGCATTAACAAGGTTTTAAACATTTTACACAGCGCACAGAAAGCATGAGCGGACACTGACCTCATGGTGCAAATGATCAAACAGGCACTTTGTGGAAGTAAGACACTGAACTGTGAGAAGTTAAAGTTTGTCTTTAATTCATTGTGAATTGTTTTTACGTGAATGCATTATTAGTTGCTTAAGATTGAAGGCAATCATTTTTTTGAGAAATCTAGTATTTTAATTCAATCTAACCAGTGATATTAAAAGTTATAGGATTTAATACTATACTATAATGTTTGCTTTAGCCAGAAAAATTATAAAAATCTTGAGGCTTGTGTCCTCCAGCTGCAAAGAGACTGACATGAAAGTTCTTGTACGAGAACAAAGTTCTGTATCGAACAACACTTGACATAATTTTTCTCCATTTAAGGTTAGAGTTTGGAATTGGGGCTCAGTATTGGTTTAGAGCATTATGTCAATGACGTCCTAACAAGACGTGTGTGTGTGTGTGTGTGTGTGTGTGTGTGTGTCTGCCTTACCTGGTGGAGGTGCGTTCTCGTCCGCCCATTGGAAGAAGCCACACTGTTGCTCTCTAGGTTTCCCACAGGTGTGGAACATCCGGCCCTTGTTGGGACCGTCCTTCTGCACAGTACGCGTCACCGCCGTCTCATTGCAGTTGCACATCGTCTGTCCCACTTGTCCTCCAGATCCCCCTTCCTGCCCTTGGCCTCCTCCAAACGTGTTTTTGAAGCCCAGCGAGGGCCTCGGAGGCTGGGAGGTGCTCGGTGTGGGCAGGGGACGGGGGGGCCCTCGACTCTGCGATGCCTCGGGCTGATTTGGTTCATCTGACCACAGGAAGAAGTTGCAGCTCCCAGCGTTGCACTTGTAGAACTGACGCCCTTGGTTGGGGCCGTCTTTACGCACAGTGAGGAGAAGTGCGTCCTGACCGCAGTTGCACACAATGGCATCGCTGCTGGGGTCCCCACTACCGCCCCCACCTGGTGGAGAGCGAGGCTGAGGGGTCCAGGAGGGGACGGGAGGAAGGGAAGGTCGGGGATTGGAACGGGGGGGTCTGGGTGGGTCTGGTCGAGGAGGCCGCGGAGCCGGTGGCCGAGGGTCACCTCTTCCTCCACCTCCCCCACCTCCCCGTCTCCCAGCTCCTCCCACTCCTCCACCATCTCCTCCTCCTCCCCCTGCTCGGAGGTACTTCAAGTCCAGCACCTCTCTGAGCGTCTCATCGCATCCACCGATGCAGCCGACGAATTCTAAAGGCATCATGGGAGGGAGGCTGCCTCTTCGGAACTTAAACCTCAACCTGATGGATGAAGGACAAACAGAGGACGAATGGTCCAATCAGAACAGAAGCAACAGTTGAGTCACTATGAGCCGAACAGAACCGGGAAGCACCGGCCATGTGAGTGAAGAACTACCAAAACGTGAAGAAAGACACAGAAGATTCTGAGGAGACACGAGCCGACCACATTTCAGTCTAACGTGAGAAACCCCCTGAAACTCTTCTGTGTTCCTCAAAATTACAAATTCAAAAGATTTGTCATGAAAAAATCCCTCTCATGACCTTTAATGACTCTGCTGAACAAGTTTCCTCCTCCACCTCGATGAAGGCTTTATATTCTGCACCCTGATTATACTGTTATTTAATAAAACATACCGATTTAAACCAGGTTAATAAATAACTGTAACATTAATAAACACAGAGATGCAGGAATCTGAGATAAAAGCTGGGATATTATATCAAGTTGCCGTGGTGACCAGCAAGGTGGCAGCAGCTGACTGATGTGAGAAGAGAAGCTGGTTCTGAGTCAGTGCTGCAGTTCAACTTTGAGCCCTGTGCAAGACCGGTAGCTATGGTGACGGATGCTGTTCCGGGGGGGGGGGGGGGGGGGGGGGGGGGGCTGGCGAGCGCGCCCTATATTTGGACTGAGCTGAGGCACGTGCACGAGGGGTTAACGCCCACTTGGGAAAACAAGAACTTTGACGAGTTTCTTGTGCTGATGAAGAAACTTCATCTGAGTGTTGAGCACGGACTTCTTCTGAGCTCCCAGATACGCTCCTCAGCAACACAACACTTAAAATGTGTGTGTTCACCGGCATCGAACTGACCAATGAGAAGAAGTCGAGTTACTGTGGAGGACTAAAGAAAGCAAAGCACAGTCAAACCAAACCAGTTCAATCTTCACTGAGTTCATTTGATAATCAGGAACTGAAAAAAAAAAACACATGTGAATATCATGGTTGTATGTAATAATTTCACTCTTTTCAAAACAAAAGCACAGCTGAGGCTGATGGGAATGTCTGGTCGTTCTGCAGGGTCACGAATCAAAGTATTTGAAAACCAGAGTTATTAAAGATTCATCATGAGTGAGGCAGGATCTTTTAATGACAACCCGTCGACAAGTAGATCTTTGTGTTATGTTATCATTCAGAAAACGGTGCCGTGTTCATTTTTGTGCATCAACCAATGAAACGCGGACGAGTATTAGATAAATACTTACATGTGAACGGGGCGTGGCTGACAGGTGGGACAAATGCTGTCGTCTCTGCTGACCTCCAGCACTGTGTCGGGGAACCACACTGCTGTCTTACAGGCAGGGAAACCCACGCAGGACAGGTACTTACTGCAGGGGGACGGAGACACAGTGGAAGGGACGGGACAGAAGCAAAGAGTTTTACACAGAGAACGAGAAGAGCATCTTTAACTCAATATATCATATAGATTTAAAGTTTGTATAAATAATAAGGTTTTAAGCTACAAGTCTCGCCTCACCCGTTTCCCTCCCTCTTCTTTTTCAGCACCATGTCCTGACTACAGTTAGGACATTTCCTGACAGGGAGCGGGATCTCCATGTCCTGCTGCTCTTCTTCAGGGATCTCCTGAGCTGCACCCAGATACAGCGACAGGGCTTCATCTAACCTGAGGCAACAACAGACAATTACTTCCTACCAGCAGCCTGCAATGATACATCAAAGATGCAACTATTCAGTTAAGACATGATTTCAATAAATCTCCTTGAGTGCAGACTGACTTCTTTGCCTTCCTGACGGACTCAATGAAGACGGTCTTGTATTTCTGGATGTGCTGCAGCAGCACGCCCCGTTTGTCCTTCCTGCCCTCGGACACCAGCTTGAGATCTGCCTCCAGCTCAGCACGCAGGTTGGGTTTAGACATCTCATAGCCCATGGAGTTGTATCCTAAACAAACAAACGCTCATAAACACTTGTGTCATAGCTGATAACACTACGTATAAAGCCCACAGTACATTGTAGAATGCATTGGATTGTGTTTGTTTGTGCAGTTACCCTCCACCAGCCCCATGCCGAGCTCTCCAGGGAGAAACCTCTGGTCAGATGTCAAGCCCACGTACATGCGGCTCTTGATCGTCTCAATGTGATCTGCATGGGTCGCGTCTGTGCCTGTAACACAAACAGTTTAACACAATTGAGTTCTCATGATGCAAAAAGGAGTAAATCTTGAACAAACAAGGTCTGTGATGACTAAGTCGTTCCTGGATTTGCTTTGTTCATGGATAAAGGTTTGTGAGTCTGTGGGTTGCTACACACACTCTGCCTGTGTGTGTCTGTGTTTACCGATGCCGTGCTTTTCCATCAGTGATATGAGGTCGGCTTCGGTGAGCAGCTGCGGAGGACTCGTCTGTCCGTCCACCATCTCAATCGCAGAGGGCTGGAACTGGGAGCCGTTCTCGTACACTGGAATCACCTGGAACATACAAAATGAAGGTTTAACACAGGAGTCACACACATGGACATACAACTGTATAATCGTAGAGTATGTGAGTTCAGCTCCAAGGGGCCTCACAATCAAAACAATACAAAAAATAAGTAGTTTGATGACATTGTAAATCAGCTAGGGATCATGGGAATGTAATGTAGTAAAAGCAGCAACACACAACACACACACTACCTACCTTGGCACTCCACCTGTCAAACGGGTAAACATCCAGGTAGTTCCTTGCAATGATCATGAGTCCCGAGGTGGAGAACGTCTCCTGGGCTATGTCTATGTCCACCACCGTCTCTTGCCCCAGAGCATCTTGGGACACGCAGGCAAGGAAGTGACGGACAATGAACTCGTAAATACGTCCTTCATTGCCCTGGACACAAAAAGAAATGGAAAACAGTTATGTCACAGATTCAATGTGTGTCTATATATTTATCTTAAATAATATTTATTTGATCCTTGAGCCCCTTCTTTCCCTTATATATCGACTGGTTGTGCACAGAAGGAAGTGTTGCTAATTGTTTATTATGATGGTTTACTATTGATTTGAGAAGCAGAAACCACCCTCAACATGAAATACTAATCTATTATTATTTTTAAGATGTACCCACAGGGAGAGAATGCCTATAAACATCACATTGAGACTAATGAACGATTTATGCAGAAAACTGATCTCCATATTCATACCTGCAGTGTGTGAGTGAACTTGGTGGGGTGTATGGGGGGATGGGCTTGGTCAGATTTCTTGCCCTGTCGCGGGTTGGGACCCCCAGGCTGGTCGAGCACCCGCTGGGCGAACGTCCCCCAGGCCTGGCTCTGTGTCTGCAGCCCCACCAGGGGACTTAGATCCAGGGTTGCAGGGAAAATGTTTGTCTCAGTGCGGGGGTAGCTGATAAACCTGAGAACACACATGAGTAACCTTCACTGCAAAGAAATCAAGATATAACACCGGGGAAGTTTGTAATCTCTGGTAAAGTCATCCATTAAACACCTAAACGGCCAGATGCTGCCTTCTCATGTACAACAACAGGAACGGCTTTGATGTGGTTTTAAAAGTACAACTGACCGTTTCACTGACAGACAGAGACTCAAGGCAGCTTTCTGACTGAAACCAGTTCAAGTGAGCTGGACATTCAGCACATGGACCAGAACAACACCAGTATGTGCTGCTTATTAAACTCCTATAATAACTCTTAACACTCACCCTTGAGTATAGAGTTTTTCTGCGATTTTCATGGTCTCCTTGGCGTTTATCCTCAGTTTCCGAGACGCCAGTTTCTCCATTTCCTGTTGGTCAGATAAAAAGTTGATGTCTGATCACAAAGGGACAAAGATGACACTCAGGACCATGGAGCTGAATAAACTCAATCTGTTTCTCATGCTTGAATACAGCTACATCTTTGCAAGAAGCACGTGCATGTGTATGGCTTCATATTCTCACCACAGTGTCCAGAGGCAGCGGTCTCCACTTGCTCTTGGGTTTGCTGGTTACTGAGGTGACTGTTGCTATGGGATCCTGGAAATGAGTAAAATTATATTTGTGTGTCTCTTTTCACGCACGTGGATTAAAGCCCAGTTTATTCAGAGAGGTTAAACAAACACATTTGAATTTGAATTTTCTGCCGTGTCCTGCGGAGGTAACAGCTGAGGGGAGAGGAGCGGTTACACACGTGTGGATGCACTTTCAGCACAGACCAGAAACACACACACACACATACATACAAACACAGCGCACAAATCCTTTATCCGTGCACAACAACCATCAGTGTTTTTGCTTTATACCGAATAACTAGTTTGTACGATCAGCTAACAACAGTGTTGTATATCTTCTTATGTGTTGCTTTGCTGTTGCTGTGTGTGAATATGAATATATTTTGAACCTGTTATGTAAGAGCATAAGTTAGGGAAAGTTTTTTTTCTTTTTTACTTTCCCATGTTTTATTCCATTTTACAGTTTAAGAAAGTGCAAAAGAAAAAGAAGAAGGAAGGATTTGACAAGAACTATTTGCAGGATGTTGTTTGAACTTTTTGTTTCACTGCCTGGTATCAGTGAACAATGACCTGAGTTTGGCTCCTGATCGTCACATCTTGCCCGCTGGGAAACAGTGAAACTAGCTAAGTGATAATTACGTGATCATAAGCTGTTCGCATCTTGGCAAACAGACAATGAGTGTAAATGTCTTTCAATGACAGTCATAGGTTCAGACGACACCTCGGTCCTGCCTCCAGTAACTGAGACTAGAGATGCTGAGGCAGGACCAACCACATGCTCACAAGCTTCCATGAGAGAGCATGACTGTGCACACATTCACTGTCCGACACACAGTGTGAATCAAACACATGCAAACAGGCACGTACCTCCATGCAGATCTGGTAAAGCACCAGGCAAGCCGTGTGGTGGAAGATACGGTTTCTTTTCCAGCTGAACTCGACAGTGTCCTCCTCAACTTCATGGAGCACTGACACACACAAACAAAATGTCAGTTTAAATCCTCACCACTCTGCATTTGATGTGTGGGCCTGCGCATGGATCCATTTCTACCTTTGATTTTGTAGAAGGTCTCCGGTATAAACGCCTGGATGGCTTTGAAACGCTCCACCACAAAGCCCAGAGTGGGAAACTGACAGCTGCCGTATGAGATCAGCTGATTGGCCAGAGACTCTGGAAAGATCTTCTGAAGGCGAAGGGTCTGGAATCGAGTGAAGGATGCACCTGCAGAAGATGAGCACACACGGGTGGACGGGATCATGTTAAACCTACTTTCAAAACTACTGTTGCCATGCACTAGCATGTGGTGTACGACCTTACCTATCCGCAGGTCAAGCTCCTGACGGACATCAACAGCATCACTGACGTTAGCATCCGGCGCTGTCAGAGTTTCACAAGCTCTCCGAATGGAGTTGGGGGTGATCTCAGAAAACTTTGCCCGAAAGACTTGCAAATTGTGTTTAACTGAAGAACACACGCAGACGCACCATCAGGGGATAGTAAGGTACAAATGAGCAAAGTAACTGTGATTCCCCTGCTTTACACTTTCACAGAAACATGGTGAAATCGTGCTTATCATACCTGCTTTACAGACATCTATGACTTCAAAGCCAATGTTTTCTCCCTCTCTGTCACAATCGGTCCAGATGACCAAGGCCTGGCACTGCCTCACCTCTTTCTCCAGAGTCCGCTACAGAGACAGAGCAAAGGGGAGAAGAGAAAAAGGTGTGATGAACAGATGAGTCCTAAAGATACAAAGGGTTAATTCTATTATAAAATGAAGATTATAGAATGAGACCAAAAGACCATACCTTGATTTGTATCATGTTATCTGGACAGTACTTCTCTACCTCAGCATCAAATAACAGCTGGGGATTACAACTGTGCCTTTGGAGAGCAAATATTCACGTATGAGTAATATATTATAACACTGTGAGATGCTGAATGTACAGTTATATTAAAAAAATATTATTACCATTTCTTGAACGCAGCTTTAAACTCCAGACCCAGTAAGTGACCAGATACTGATGTCATTGATACTGAGACATTCTGGAGTAGGAGACAGAACAACAACAACAAAATCAGAAACAGGAAAAACACAAACAGAACAGACACTTAGGTCCACGTGTGGATAATCAATTATCTATGTGTATTCACTCACCTGACCAAAGAGATGATATTCATACTCGTAGATTTTATTAAACTTTGACATTCCTTCCCTCTGAAAAGGAAAATAATACAATCAATACAAGAACAACTGAAGAAATATGGGATAATAAACAACATGTTCGTTGTGATTACAAAATGGCCTATTGGACGTGTTTATTCTGTTGGTGACGAAGAGACTCCACTGACCCTCCGGGCTCCGCCGCCGGACATGATCTCTGCGATGCCCTTGGCTGCATCGTTCTTCTCGGCCACGCAGAGGACCCGCTTGATTTGACCCCGGCTCCGGTTCATGTCTTCCTGCAGACGTGTGTCCGGACTCCGGCCACTCTGCTCCGCACATAGACGCCTCCACTGGACCCCGAGCCGCTGCAGTCCCGGTCGAAGCAAGGATCTTCCCGGTAGGTTCGCTATGAGCATGCCTGGTGTCGCTCACATGAAGCAGCCGCACCGCCGGGCAGCCCCGCTTCTGCTGCTAGCATGTTAGCTGTGGCTAACAGCTAAAAACATGGTCTACGCTCCCGGAAACTGTTTAAAAGAACTAAAACAATCCTCAGTAGTTGTCCACCTGCATTCATACTCAAACAACACCCGGTGAATAAAACGTAAACACCAAATACGGAAGTTAAAACTTTGCTAGTGGCGGAACTGAAGTCTGAAAGCAAACCGCTAACTCTGTTTACAAATTGCCGCGTCTGCCTGTCAAACACTGCCGTATTCAAGGTCGTAAAACTGTCGCAAAAACCCAGGAACTGCCTCGTTGCGGAACACGACAACAGGCAGATTTTAACAACAGTAGGTGTAAAGCTTTTTAATTTTAGAACCGTTACATCTGTAACACGCGCTGTGTTGTTATTAACAACGTTTTTAATAATGATGTTAATAATATAATCTCATGTCACAGATAACGGAAGTACACCCTAAATCCGGAATGCTGAAATATAGACTAACCGATATGATATTACTAATAGCTAAAATAAATGAGTAATCAACAAAGTAACACAATAACTGGTTATAAGAACCTGCTACAAACGCTGAAAGTACTTTAATATATTTTTATTATCACATCAAGTACTCCCATTCATCCCAGCCGGTCACTGTGTGTAATTTGTGTTTTAGGGTGTACTCCGTGCAGGAGGCGGAGGGATGGTCACCTGACGGGACTGTGACCAGCTGGGTAAACATGGCGTCTGCGTCTGGACCTAAATGACATGTTGCGCTCCTGTGTGTAAACGACACCACGGTGGACGAACAGGACGCGGGACGAGACGCGGTTGCGGAGGAGAGAAGCGCTTCACATGATGCTCCTCCATGTTGTATTGTCTCCGTGCTCAGCGGGAAGAAGCTGATTCCTGCCCGGAGCCTGTGTTTGGCGCAGATCATTCCTTTTGTTAACAGAGACGCTGCCTCTAGTTCATGTGGGGGGGCTCTACTTGTATCCAGTCTGACAAATATCGAGGATCCTGCTCTGGGGACCGGCTCCTGCTGGGATCAGCCTGGGGCCCACCCTGCTCTGCTGTGGGACCCTGTTTTTAAATGATCTATCGCCCGGATGGTGTGAGAGCAGGATGATCAATGTGTCTGTGGCTCTCTGACCGCTGGGTTATGACTCTGAGTGGTGCTGCAGCGTGTGTTGTGTTTCTCATGCCTTGCTCCACAACACCACTATGATAGGCTCACCTGACGTGGTGGCTTTCACTAAAGAGGATGAGTTTGGCCAGACCAGCCCGGACCCCTGGGCTCTCCCTGAGGAGTTCTCTGTCCCCCTCCATCCTTTGGGTGACTCCAACCCCTGGGCCAAAACCTCCTTCGCCAAGTTCACCAAAGACTTCATCCTCATCTCGGAGTTCTCCGAGCAGGTGGGCCCTCAGCCGCTCCTCACCATCCCCCCCGACCCCAAGGTCTGTGGCACGTTCGATCTCAACTACTTCTCCCTGCGCATCATGTCAGTGGACTACCAGGCCTCCTTCGTCGGGCATCCACCAGGGAGTGGCTACCCAAGGCTCAGCTTCGTGGAGGACTCAAGGGTGGTGTTGGGCGACTCGAAGGAGGGGGCATTCGCTTAC
The DNA here is from genome assembly GCF_949316205.1 of Platichthys flesus. NCBI lineage: Eukaryota > Metazoa > Chordata > Actinopteri > Pleuronectiformes > Pleuronectidae > Platichthys > Platichthys flesus. Next base: position 3,349,742 of record NC_084960.1, read on the forward strand.
GTCCATCACCTCACGCTGTACGACCTGGAGGCGAGGGGCTTTGTGCGACCGTTCTGCATGGCATACGTGTCAGCCGACGAGAGGAAAATCATGCTGCAGTTTCAGGAGATGTCCCTCCGCTTCCTGCAGGCGTCCGAGTGTCTGAAGGCCGGGAACAGGAGAGCCTTCGCCAAAGAACTGCAGAGGAAGCTCCAGGACCTGGAGTAAGATTTTAATTGTTTTCCCACATATAATTCAAATACAAATCATTGTACAAATCTTATATTTCAATATTATCTCTCTTAATTTCTTCAATTATATATGTAAATAGGTAATTGTTCAAATCAATGTGAAAAATTGTACCAGCTTGACTTTGCTTTTGGGCCCCTGTTAATCCCTCAGTCTCATGTCTACTGCTCCACATTTTAAATGTGTGCTGACATTAGGCAAAGCTTTTTGCTAAATAACAAAATATTGTGATTTTGACCTCAAAAAAAGACTGACGATCTTAAAACATTTTATCCAGAACCAAGATGTGAACTTCATGGCTGCACAAGAGGAAAAGTCAGAGGCCACTTAAGTTTTTAGTATTCATCCTCTCAGGAATTTGAATGTTATACAGTATTTTTTGTCAAAAATCTATCCAGAGATATTTCAGTTTGATGTGGTGGACTGATCAACAAACCCACACTCTTACCCATGTGGGTTCTTAGAATGGATATAAACATAACTTTCCAACACTAATCTGATAGTTCATGAAGTTCTGCTGAAAGTTGTTCCTGTTTTGTTTGTGGAGAATTTTCTCAAACACCGTTCAGACACTAACCTCTGTCCTGAGTGATCTATTCACATTCAGTCACAGATCACATTTTAAATCCAGGTGTGAAGAGATGGACATAGATCTGTCCACTTGTGATCCCATCTCTCAGGTCGGATGTTAATACCAGGTCTAAATGAGGCTCATGTGACTCTTGACTCCTCTTATTCCTGTTCCCTGTATGAACACATGTGCATCAGTAACCCGTGTTGTCTTCCCCTCAGGTACACTCACTCTGTGCTGCAGAAAGAGGAGGGCCTGCAGAGGGAGGCGGGGACTCAGTGCATGTACTCCGCTCACGCCGTAGACAAAGCCAATGAGCTGGCTAACGTTGAGAAGAGCATCTACGAACACAGGGACCTGCTGAGGCAGATCAGCTCCTTCCACTGCCGCCCGCGCAGAGACCCGCACGCTGTCACCTGTCCGAAGTGTATGACACAGTGCTTGAGCGAGTGTGAAACGCTGTTGGAAAAATACGCCAAGCTTGCCAACCCCTTCTGTTACACGGACAAAGGAAGGGAGAAGGACGAAGGGCAGGGTCAGATCAATGATGAAGAAGGCAGAGAGGAAGTGGTGGAGGATGAGGATGAGGGCGTTAAACGCAGGCCGTCTTACACACCACAGCTGATCAAAGCTAGGTCCGCCAAGTGTTTCGACAAGCGGCTGAAGACCATGCAGGAGCTGTGTGATGACACTTTCTACGAGGCCACCATGGGGCTCCTGAAGGAGACGGAGAGGAGCTTCCGTGGTGACCTGTGTTACCTTCACACACGCCGCCTGGACAAGTCTTTACGCAGGAAACAGATAATTACCAACTTCCTGTTTGAGGAGGACCTTGGTGACGATGCTGAGGATGAGGAGGGGGTACCAAGACCATTCTGTGCTGTGAACCATGCTGTCAACAACTTCACACTCTTAAATCCTCCTCCAATTGTGCTGGGACCAGAACCTCTTGAGCTAGAATCACTGGCACCCCTAGATCCCCGAGACCCAACTTCTGAGACCAGCCATACTCAGGAAAGTGAGCTCGGGCTTGGGGAGAGTCATCTGGAATCCTCCCCCTCAGACCAGACTCTGGAGACCCAGGAGAGCTCCGACGGGACCAAAGGAAGCTTCAGCAGCGATAAGAGCGGGATGGGCCCGGCAGAAAAGCAGCAAAGTCTTGCTAGTGTTAGGTCTGAACCTCCCGATCCTGATCCTGATCCTGATTCTGACTTGACCCCTGACCACAACACTGACCTGGAGAGGGAGAGCAGCAGTGAAGACATGGAAACCACGGTAGGGGAGGATGAGGGGGAGAACGGGGGAGACGACACACCTGTGTCCTTGCTGGAAGTGGTGTCTGAGCTGGAGGCCAGCCGGGAGGACGACTGTGAGAGAGCAGATGAAATCGAGTCTGACTTGTTGGTTCCAATTGACACAGCATGCTGTATGTCTCAAGAGGGTTTCCTTTATGAGGCATCTGCCCCAGAAAAGAACCATCATATGGACCAAAGCTCCCACCATCAGTCCTCTCCTACCGCGGTGGTCAACCAGGAGCCTCAATCCCTCCCTCTTCTCCAGGACTATTACGCTGTAGGCTCTCCATGCTCGGAAAACAAAGCATCTGGGCTAGAGCTGCCCGTGGGCCTCCTTGGAGATGCAGTTTCCCGTACGTCAGCAGAGGACGGGTCAGACTGCACCATGAGTGCTTCTACTGGGTCTGATCGCGCTGCCTCACCTCTCGGCTACGGGGCGTCGATGACCCTGCGTCACAGGAAGAAGGCTGGACAAGGAGCCCTGAGGTTTGTGCGACAGTACCCCTTTGCCATACAAGCTCTGTGGTGCCTGCTGAGTGGCAGAACCCTGGTGGTGCTTGGGGCAGATGAGGGGAGGGTCCGACGGTTGGTTGCTGCTCTGGCCCTCTTCGTCCCCGGCCCTGGGAAGTGCGGCGAGAGGGTTCAAGCCTGGCTGTCCTGTCCTTTCACACTTACTGACCTGAAGAGGTGGAAACTCATTGGTTTGCAAAGGTTTGTTCAATCTGCATTTACATTTTATCCATATCATATTAAATAACACTGCTATAAAAAGCTTTTATTCAGGGCGAGTAGAACGAGACAAATTATGTTGATTTCACAGATTTACTCTAACATTGAGTTTGAGGCTCACAGAACCATAGAACATATTAATCAATATGAAATATGAAGAAGATGACAGATTCCTCAACAGAGTTTGTATCAATCCACTATTACTCATCTGCTCTGACTCAGTCTGTGATGACGCACATAAACTATTCACCTTCCAGCCTCTCGACTGTATTGGAGTTTTTACAGAGAGGAAGCTTTAGCTTTATAAATTCATGCTCTTGTTGAAAAGTGATAACTTCAACAAAGCAGATACAAAGCTGCAGATAGAATTACACATTTTATTTATCTTAAAAGCCACAAACGTCATCTTGGTAGGAACTTCTGTAGGATCCATCCTCTGGAGCCATGAATGTCTGTATCTGATGGTTTGCCAATGTGTCGAATAGATGTTGAGATATATAAACCAGATCCTTATAGCAATAACAATTAAATGAAAATAATGATATATTACAATAATATTGTGATAAAAATAAATGTATACCTCTATGTAAAGCTTTCTTAACCAACTGACAACTATGGTATCTGTCTGCCTCCCACAGAGTGGCGTCCCCTGTTGGTTCCAGCATGCTTTACTCGCTGTCCCGCTACAGCCGCTATATCTCCATCCTTGATGCGGACCAGAAGACCCTTCGCGCCCCGCCGTATCGCGGCCAGCTTCTCGCCAACATAGCCGATCATCGCACCTACATCCGCCGCGGCTCCACCTACTTCCTCCATGTACAGAGCACGCTGTGCCGCCTGGCTGCCAAAGCCTTCCTGTTTACTTTCACCCACCACCTCCACCTGCCGGTCAGCTCCACAGAGGGGCCCGAGGTCGTGGAGGGCCGGCGCCTTTGCTTTCTGCAGGAGCAGCTGGGGCTGAGCGAGGAGGACAGCCAGATACTGCTGTGCCTCAGCCAGCTCATCACTCAGCAGTACCTACAGCCCGCCACAGGGAGCAGCGCACTCGCACCTTGTTTTAGTTTTAACTACACCACAAGCGTTTTATACAAAATCTAATTACCTTGTGGGAAAAGGATTCTCATGCAGGTTTTAGCAGAAATTATCTGTGTCTCTTTGTTTTTTAATGGACCAAAGGTGATTGTTACAAGGTCTAAAGTTATTTAAGTTTCAGGAAAATCTGCACTGACTTTTATTTTTTCTGCCTTGCTGTGTTTTTCTTAGCTCTGGCTCTTTCCTCTGTGTGCAGGGGAAAGGAGACTCAGAGTGAGTGTTAACTTTGGTTCAGAGCAGGTTCACACAGAAAAACATGTCCATGACAAACAAGTGTCATCGCTACCCTTTGAGCTTGTTGGGGGGTTTTCCTCTTCTGTGTTTATGTGCTTGTCTGAGGTCAGGGACACTTTTTTACTGTTTGTGTGTGAGTGTGTGTTTTCTTTTACAAAATTTAAATCAACATGGCTGTCTGTGTGTATTTAAAGTGCTTCTCTGACCTCAGCCGGCTCAGTAACAGGTTCAATCACAGCTCTGTGTTAACACCCATCAACCACTGAGCAGTTTGTCAGCGATGACATCATCTCAGCTACATGTAAACATGTTTTTCAGGAATACTGTGACATTTTGTGTGGTGAACAGACGTCCCTCTCGAATCTGTCCATGACATGGTTTGTTACAGCTGGTTTGTGACACGCCTCTCTACCTACCACCACAAAGCTTCCAAGGGCCAAAGCTTTTCTGAAGCCGACACTCGTCATATTTCTGTTTCACTCGACCTTACTTTCTTTTTTTCTCTTTCGTGAATGATTTTTGAACACATATCTCTGCAGTAGTGGTTGAATGTGTGTTTTGTTTCCAGGAGTATTGATGTTTTAACCGGAGTAGATTTGACCTTTGAGAGCACGAAGTAAGCGTTCCCAGAGGCTGCTTTCGGGTTGTGATGCATGAGGAAGTGTATTCGCCGTGTGAATTGGAGCCAGTCGGCTTCCACGTGATGTTGCATGTCCAGAGAAAAACTGTCATCGCGCACATACTCACCAATGTAAGGCCAGCGGCAGTCAAAACCTGTCCATATTCACTGCTGACGAGCATCTTCATGGATATTACTCAAACGGTCAGTGGCATTTTAAAGCTACTTAACCTAAATGTATTGAAATTCACTGTTGTCTTAAAGTTGTGTGCGAGTGTTGTGGTGTCAGCATGAGACTGTCTTGTGCCGGGGTGAACCACCATGTTGATGATATTTCTGTTTTTGTTACATTTGAACGAACTGACTCGGATGGGATGCTGAACACATTGAGATGTTTGCTGGGAGAGACGGTGACGTTGTGTTTGTATAGATTTTATGAATTTCCTGTGCCATCAAAAGCAAAACTCTGAAGTTTGACACTTTATTTAGGACAGTAGTGGCCTATGATTTTTATCCCAGCGATCCTTGCTGGATGTGTGCTATGAACAAAAGGTTCTATTATTTATTGCTTCACGACCCCATTTGAATCATTATGCTGAGAATTTCTGTTTTGGATTAAGCTGAAGAAATGCAAAAAAAAAAAGGAAATCTCTGAAGTTCTGCCAGTGAATTCGCACCATGTTAGTATTTTAGATTTTTCTGTTCCTAATTCTGTGGCGTCGGCGTTGGAGCTTTGATTCTGTATTTAAGGTGGTAACTGTACTTGTGACTGCATGGTCAGAGTTTTAATGTGAAAGGTCAAACAATGTGGGATCATGGCTGTTGTCCTTCCTGCTACGATTTAAAAAAAATATGTTTTTAAGGCAAATGCTTTCAACTACTAATGACAACCTCACTTTTAATTGCACCTAATCTTTTATTCCCTTTTAGTTCAGGTTTCTGCCTCATGTGATGTCTTTCTTTTATTTGTTTTATCTGTTCGGACATTAAAACCTTTTTTTTTTAGCTATTGTCCCTCTAATGCAAAAAGGTGAATGTAATTTTAATAAGCCATACCACAGTGTGCTTAACACGTCGTGTCCTTATGTTGCCATATCACATCCACCTTTTGTATCTCACCACGAAGGGGGCCACTGTTAACTCCAGCCCTGTTGCCATTTACTTTAATAAAGCACGTTGTGAATGTCGTGACGCTTTTATGAAGATTTTTTTTTTTGAAGATCAACTTAAATCATTTTCGCGTCAGTGCCTGGTTTCCACAGGAGGCGGGCGAATATTGTTGATGTTGCTGAATCTCACTGTGAGATACTGAAGGAGCACATTTCTCACATTAAACATCCGATACCCAACAGACTCTTTGTCTGTGTGACTTGCTTCAGCGATGACGCATGTGCAATCATTGGAGGTGTCATGAATAATAAATACTTCTCTGTGAGCTACATCTAATTGCCCTGCTGGGTTTCCAGAAGGAAAAGGTGGTGGCCTGCCGGGAGAGAAAGTAGCAGCGGGTGATTGATTTACAAACACTTCACAACAATACAGTCGTGTTCAGAGTTGATTATTGTTGGTATACAGGAGTTGAGTGTGTGGGCAGCGCTGTGTGTCTCAGCCATTATGAAAACATGTGAGATTCTCCACCTTTTTCGGGCGAGGATGTTTTTTCTAGCGTCTTTGTAATCGCAGATTCGAGAAGAGGGACAGCTCACACACACACGCCTGCAGGCACACACAAACACACAGCCCTTCTGTCAGCTGCACTAGGGATCAATAACCCCTGTACATCGAGAGGCCAGGCTTTAATTAGGAGTTAGATTCACCTGCAATGTTAATGCCTGAGATGAAACAGTTGCACAGGTAACTGGAATGTCACTCAGTAGAGCTCAAACCTCTGTAAAGGCTCAACCGTCCATTGTAATTAATTCAACCTGCACCAAATTTCAAACACTCATAGATATCAGTTCCCTAAATGGTCCTGTTTTTTTCCCCATCAAGATCAATTATTTATTTCCTGGGGAAATGGTATAAGCTGATTATACTGTAAATGTTTCTAGTAGAATTTATACTAAGCCGTGAAAGAGATGAGGGTTCAAGTATAGTATTCCCATCTAAAAAAATATATCACAACAGATACACAGACCGATGCAGAACACAGTCTCTTTCAGGTCTTCAACCTAAGAAGACGTCTGTAACTACAGCCAATATTTAACTTCACGTGTAAGATGAAGAAAGAGAAAAATGTGAGAGCAAGTAAATCAGAATTTCTTTATTTAAAATTATACTACAATAACAATGTTGAAAAGGTTCAGGTTTAAAACAACATTCAAACACGAATCACTTCCTGCCAGCCCCCCCCCTTCAATGAAATGAAACACAGAAGTATTGAAATTGACCTTCACAGTTGAATAACAGACCTGATCCAGAAACACCTCATCTCGAGCTAAGGCCAGGGCTTCAGTTTAGTGTGTATTAAAAAAAAACAGCACAGAGAAAAACAAATGTATTTAAGATAAGATGGCCCCTCTCAATGCTTTCTCCATTGCCCAACCATGTTTAAAAGCAGAATATTCAATACTGATCCCTAATCAGGTCTGCTGGAGTCGGTGGTGAAGATGTTAGCAAACTGTTTCTAAAGCAGGCGACTGAATTAAAGAAACTGTGACGTCAGGGTTGTGAGGGAGCACAGATGGAGGATTGATGAGCCCTGATGTCCAACAGAAAATAGATGTCCATAATCTACACTTAGCCAGAGCAGCCTCTGCATCCACAGTGGGTGCATTCAATGATCCGTCCCTGCAGAGAGAGGAGAACCACACAAAAACAGCATTAGTTGCAAGATTTTACAGAATTTTGTATTTTTAAGTATCTAGTTTGTCAAACCCTTCACCTGATAAAAAAAGGATTAGATGCAGGAAACTTCCTAAATATCTAGGACTACCCTAAGATACTACACTGATAAACAAATGTTTTATGAAATTATGGTCAACAAATTTAGCTCTTTCCAGACACCTCTGTCCCATATGCTCAGATTTATCAATGCACATCTTGGGTTTGTGCCCGTTTTCTTGATGTGAAGTCGGACTTCATCGTTCAGCAGCAGCATGTTGTTTAGCCACCAGACCAGCTGGCTGCATGAAACCAAACAACTTGACAAGAAATAGTAAAATCTCAAAGTACACAGCAGTCTAATGATTTTGGTATGTTTTGTCACCATTTTCTTTATCCTTCAGGAGTTAAATCTGGTGAGTTGAAGCGTTACTAATTTGTCGCTGTGGCAGTTTTGATGAGTCACGTCTGTACAGAACTCAGCAGGAATAATTTAAAGCTGATGACCAACTTCAGCCTTAAATACATATTTAATAAAGAAATCATGCTAAGATCGTCTTTTAAATAAGTCAATGTCAGACTTACGACTTCCAGCTTTCCCTTGGGGACTCTGCAGATGCAGTTGGTTCCAAAGTTGGTGTCTCTTGTTTGGATGCAACGCAGACAGCACAGGTTCTCGTAGCCCTGCTTCTTCCACTTGGCAATCAGGTTCTTGTCTGCATAGCCTTCCTTTATACAGTAATCATACAGCTCTGCCAGGGCACACACACAAAGAACATTAATACTTGACTCATTAAATCTGGAAATAGGTAATGCACATGTGTGTATTGCCATCTGCACATTAAAAAACGCACAAAAAGGTAACCTGCGTGAGGCAAAACCTTTAAAGTAAAGTCTTAAGTCGTCTCAGGTTTACTTTGTAAAATACTGAAGTGGACAACATTAGGTATCTGGTGGTTCATCGATGGGGGGGCTGCTCACCTCTGCTGATGGCTTTGCGTTTGTGGAAGAGGTCAAAGATGTATCGACTCCGCTGATGGTGAAGCCGGAAAATTGGCCACAGGGCCTCGACCTTTCGTTTTCCTTCATGAGGCTCTGTTTCAGCTGCGAGGAGCAGGACACAGGACAGAGAAGGTTGGAGTCAGAACAAATAGATTTGAATTCATGGAGGTGATGTTAGAGATGATATGATGCTGTGAACTGCCTCCATCTCAGACTCGTAGGTCAACATCAGGATAGAAAGAAGATGTAAAATCGTCAAACTTTACAAGTACACGGGGATTCAAACGGATACGTCTGATGCTTTCAAAGAGAATGAGTATCTCCGTGTTGTATCGGTTAAGGAACTACTACTAGATGTCGGCTGTGGCTAGTTAACTGGGGGGGTGGAAGCGTCTATTCAGGACCCCCCCCCCCCCCTCCCATGCCTCCACGGAAGTCTTCCCCACTCGTGTTACTCGACATTTGCTGTCGCCAATACCAAAAAACAGTGGTTTCACCATCACCCACCAGTGTTTAAACCAAACTGGACAGTGATGGAACAACCAAGAGAACCGACGGAACTCGTTGCACCGAGCTACACGCTGCGAGTCCAGCGGAGCCAACGCGGGGACGACCGCCATCCACCGGCTTTACCTTCTCTCATTTTCTGATCCAGCTCGTCCAGAGTGGGCTCGATCAGCTCCCAGCCGTCTGGCGGCGGCTTCCTGCTTCTCTTCACTTTGGGCATCTCGTCGTGTTTTGTACAAAGTACAACAAAGCTCCCCTCTTGTTTACGCAGTGAGGGCAAGCTCAAATAGTGGCAGCGGTAGCTCGTCGAGGCACTTCCGGTGTAGTGGATCTTCCGGTGAGGAGGCACTTCCGGGGGCAACAGAAACTGACACTGATATGTGCCGCACTGTTTAAAGCTTCCTTTAATAACTGCCTGAGTAAACTGTGATAAACCAAAGCAAACATTTACATTTGTATCCTTCCCTTAACTTCTACATTAGAAGGTGAATAACTCCATGATAGCATTAATGCAAAGAGAGTAGTCTAGAAATTTATAGACGACAACTGTACCAAAGAAAATGGAAGTACAACGAAAGAAGAATTTGACCAGAGATGGCAGGACCAGGCACACTCCCCATTTATATTGTGGTTCTCTAGGCTGAAGAAATGTATTCAGTGTTTCTTTGTGTTACAAGACAGCAAAGAGAGACTCACAAAATGTTACTATCCAGTTGCATACAAACCATTTACGGTTTTATTTACTCTCATAAGTTGACTTTGGCCCGAATGTTCTCCTTATGACGGTAATCAGAGGCAATCTCCAAGGACTCTTAGTTAAATGCACTGACATCCATAAGGACATTTAAAATAGACTTATTGTTACTCCTTCAACCTCAGAATATGATGTATGAGTTTTGAACTTCTGTAAACAGTAACTTAACAGTACATATACTTGACAAATGACAAACTAAGATGTACACAACAAACAAATACTGACCTACTACTTTATAACCAATCTTTATTATCAAGTCTTCAGTGTTTATATGAATTCAGTTAACTGACAATGACTCCATGGACAGCAATGTTGATACAGGCTGGCCTATCCTGTTAAAACAAAGTCAACGATACTGAAATATCGAAGCAAACTGTTATTAATACTTTCCTGGCTAACAAGTAGTTGTTAGTCATCTCCACCAAGGTTACTAAGTACAAGAGACATTCAAAATGTATAAATAATCTCCTTTTATTTATTTTTTAATGTTTGAGTAATTAGTGCAAATGCAGATCATATTAACTAAATTAAAGCATTACATTACAGCAGTGTCTATTGTAATAACATATTGTGTCAGTGATGGTAAATGTAAATAATGGAGTGTTAAAAAGGGCCTCAGAGCTGCAATAACAGTGTGGCACAGGCACATATCATATTTGTTGCTGCCGGAAGTGCCTCTACGAGCTGCCGCTGCCACGATCTGAACTTCCTGTCTCTCTGTTTTCGTTTCTAATAATGAATGCGAACCCATCTCAGGCGCTGAAATTAGACGTCACCAAGGGGGGGGGGGGGGTTCTCCCTCTATTGGCGCTCTGATGACGTCAAGGCAAAAAATAAACTCCGTTATTGCACTTTTTAAAAACTTTTTATATTTCCCTCAGGACGAAAACACGACATGTGTTCATTTAAATAAAGTGTTTTTCCATATCAGGAAGAAAACAGAGATAAAACCCACACAGATGTTTTTCTCACTTTCTCTGTGAATTGCATCAGTTTAGCGCTCTAGCAAATTGCCTTAAGAAAAACAACAGAAAGTTTGTTTATGTTAGTTTATAACTCACGTTGCTTAGTTCAACAAATGCACATTGAATGCAAATATATGTATAATATAGATTATAACAACAGACGGGATTGTTAAATGCTTTAACAAACACGTGTTTTTAAGTTTTTTGGACAGGCACATCCTCGGACCACTCAGCATATCACTGCTGTGAGTATAGTCAGCTGTCAGTTTGTGTTGTCGCCTGAACATTTTGTGTTTTCTAACCGTGTTCACGTTTTTAATCAAGGACTCGTTTATCAAAATGCCCAAAGGAGGTAAGAGTGATTCCCGAAACCAGCGCCATTGTGTTGACAGCAATGTTTTCCTGCTGTTAGGCACATTACTCCACAGACTGTTGGCTGCTTGCAGACGCTGTCCTAACTTTCACATGTTAGTAAACAACAATGTGCATAAACAAGCTTCTGTTTTTCTGCTCTTTTTCCCACTCGACGCAGGAAAGCGAGGGAGCCACAAGGGCCGCATGAGAACTTACACCAGCCCCGAGGAGATAGACGCTCAGATGAAGGCGGAAAAGGAGAGGAAGGAGGTTAGTGTGCTGCGTATGGTCATGGTAGTACAGGCTCCTGCCTACACTTCCCATCATGCAACAGTTTGAGTGACCTGATCCAGAAGTTTGAAGCTCAACAGCCACAGATTTAACTTCATGTCCTTACACAGTGGTGATTCCCTAAAACAGTGTTTATCAACACTACGTTATAAATAACCCTACACCAATATTAGGAAGTGTAAACATTTTTTTATTTAAAATCTTTATCTTACTAAAGTAAAGTTTTCAAAAAACAAACAACATATGAAATATAAATATAATGAACAATAAAAACGGGAAGAAGCCAGTGATCACAATAGCCTTTAGAAGGTGGCACAATATATAAATATATAAAAAATCATATGTAACTTGAAATATAAACAATATAAATATAACCAAGGCCAGTGGTTTAATGCCTGGTTTCCCATATTAAAAGTATTAAGTTTCAAGACTGTCTGTACTACTAGGTTCGTTTATTTTTCCTCATTAACTCCTTTCTCTTTCCATTTCACTACCGGGTGGAAAGTGACATGGGGTCCTTATAGGGAGGTTTCCTACTGAGATGTCATTGCAAATGCATCTTTGTTTTTTTAAGTGATATCATCTAAATACATTAAGCGATCATGCTAATGATGGTCTGTTTTTTGTTCAACTTCTTGTCTGTCATTTATCTTTTATAGCAGGAAGCAGAGGGGGTGGAGCCTGCAGCTCTGAATGAAGTGGCAGAGAAGTTACCAGCATCAGGATCAGAGGACAGCGATGATGACGACTCCATGGTACTGCCACACTAACCCTGTGCTCTATGTTGTCACAAATACAGTTGCCTCGACATAGAGTGATGTAATTCATTCACCTTATACTGTACGAACTGTTGTGATGTGTTTGCAGAGAAAGAGAACAGGTACGGAGGGCATGATAGAAATTGAAAACCCCAACAGAATTTCACAGAAGTCCAAGAAGGTGACGCAAATTGAGCTGGATGAGCCGAGGCAGTTATCAAGGAGAGAAAGGTAAGGAAAGGAATGACACAATTAGAATTGTATGGACATCTGATGTCCAATTATATTGTCTTATGTGCTGAAAATTTCCAAATGTTACCTGCATATTCTGAACACTTTAACAACTTATTTTGAAATGTACTTTCTGTGCTTCCAGTCAAGAACATTGTACACTAACTTTCCTAATGTCGCTCTCGTCACCTTGACATGCACCAACTCCTGCACAGAGAAGAGATCGAGAAGCAGAGGGCGAAGGAGCGCTACATGAAGCTGCACCTGGCAGGGAAGACGGACCAGGCCAAAGCTGACCTCGCTCGCCTCGCCATTATCAGAAAGCAGAGAGAAGATGCTGCAAAAAAGAAAGACGAAGAGAAGAAAGGTGAGCACCTACATCTGGTCAAAACAATTGGATGTGAGATGTTAGTGGGTATCATTCGGTTTTTCGTCCAGTGAAAATGTGGCTTTAATCTTGTCGAGCTGATCGTGTGTATCCTTTATTTTCTCTTCACAGCAAAAGTAGCAGCGTCAGCGGCAACCAGAGGAATAAACTCCCTCACGCTGAAATGATTTATCTGAGGCGTCTTCACATGTTTCTGGACTGGTGCAATATATATATATATATATGACTATTTTTTAAATGAAGAGCTATGAAGAATATTTGATTTTACTGTAACATGACACCAGAGGGGTTGTGAATGTTTTGGCATGGAATAATGGCCTTGTTGATCCCTCCAGGAAATACAGTTACAAATGAGATGACATCAGTCTTCAAGTACACTTGGAATGAATCCCTTCTAACCATTTAGCTTGTACATGATATTTATAGTAATACTTATCACAGTACTATTTCAACTTTGCTAATTGAGCATTACCACTATATTTTGGGGGATGTTACATTGTATATAACGGACTCATGAAAATATTTCAGATAAATATGATGAAACAAGTGTGTTCATTTCCTTGTTTGCTGATTTACCTGTGAAAAAAAACATCTTGTATTTTGGAGGCTTTCCCAACCTCAGGTGAAAGAGTCCATGTTGGACTCACTGATAAAAACAAATGAGTCAACATCACAGATATTCAGTTTAGAATAGAAGTATTTCACAGTTCAGAGAATCCTTAAAATCTTTCCGATACTCGTACAATAAAGAGACATACATTCAAGGTTTTTACAAAAGTTCACATTCTCCGTTTGAATGATGGATGAAAACTTTTATATATATTATATATTAGTATCACGTTGGTTAATGTCAAGTCTCAACTCTTAGTGTCTATAATTCACTTGTGAGAGGAGAAGACTGTATGACTTTGCTTATGAATATCATATAAATTTCCTTTATCTCTTTTTCTGTATTTAAGTTATAAAGTTGTCTAAATCATATGCTCTATTCTGCTTAGAGCTTATATATATGACACTATTGAACTGCCATTCATTGTTTTAAACTTCACAGTTCAACACAGAGACGACAAAAGAAACAACATGGCCTAGCATTTCCCACCATCTATCTAACGTAATGTAAATACTAATATAGAGATATTTAGTAATAGGAAATATATATATATGTTTAAGGAGAGAAGTTAAATAAATAAATCTAAACTAATGAGTAATGAGTGTCCCTCAGTGCCCCAGAAAATCATCGAGGTCATTCACTGAATATTTCCACTTCATCCTGAGCACTCAACTGAGGAATTTTATTTGAAATCATTTTATTATATTTTATTTCGGGGGATGATACACAAAACAACCACATTAACAACTTCGACCACAGGGGGTGCTGTTGCAGCCACTCTGACAGGTAGCGACCACAAGAAGAAGATGAAGCGCTGTGATTGGTGCCTAGTTTGGCGGACTTTACCCTACGGGTGCGGGAGGCAGTGTGGGGGTCGAGGTCTAGCGGGGATCTGGTGTCATTACAGCCGGACTCACGTCTTCCAGCGGCCGGAGCCTCTTCTCCACTGGCGGGTGAGCGACCTCCTCGTGTAGCGGACCCACTGGGCGTCACATGGGCGCGGTAACTTTGTAGTTAAAGTTAGTTTCTAGTGACAGGAAGTGATTTAAGAGAAATAACTAACCACTTGTTGTGAGTTTGATTTCCCGCGGTGACACAATAACAAGCTCAGCTGCAGTTTGAAGTCTCGTTTAATCTGTTAACATTAGAGTTAGAATCATTTCTTTTGCGTCACTTCAACTGTGAAGGTTTATTTAAGTTGTCCTTTTGTCCACATCCGTGTTGGTTTGTCCGTTCCGCTGCAGATGTTTGTGTCTCGGTCGAGCCGAGCAGTCACCCGGTAATAAACGTCATGTGCTCGGCTGACCTGGACTCAACCCTCCGCTGACTCCCTGTTGTCTCCCTGTTGTCTCCGTGGAGGCTGTGGTATCGAACTGTCTCTAACATGGAGGGTCGAAGTTCAACTTATGAGACCACATCAGGCCGCAGACCCCCAGAGTTACATCATGTGTCTTTGTCTGATATAATAGATCTGATGGAGATGGTGGATCAGTGTGTCCGCAGCAGCACTCACTCACTCCACTGGTTATATATAAACCTTTATGGCTGGGAAAGGTGTATTATTGTATGATTCTGGGAACAGGGGAAAATTTCATCTACTCAGGAATCACTGCACTTGCTTCTGGCTCAGTTCAGACGTGTTTTCTAAATATTACTACTTGTTTCAAAGACCCTAGACCCTGACTGCAGCTCAGGCTGATCCCTCCCCAGATAGAATACGGATGTGGGCCCATTCAGTCAATAATGTGGATCTTGTGGCCTGGACTAAATGGATTTAAACTCTAAAGTGGCCTATGTGGTAAAGGGTGAACGTGGCCCAAACAGCACAAAACTAATTAAAGCAACCACTGGTTGAAATGCGGTATGGTCTTGGATTATTTTTAGCCCAGATCTGGCAAGCAGGAGCAGACTGCCCAAGTGCCCTCCTTCCACGCAGGGTGACAGTGTGAAGACATGGGCCGACCAAGGCCGAAACAAATCTCTGTGTGGTTCAGATCATCTCGATCTCTAAACAAAGAAATCATAACCTTTCTCTTTTTAAGATTTCTATCCCGTGTGACCAAAGAATCAGCCGCCATGTCTGCAACAAACGGCCACGGTGTGAGCAAGGAAACATGGGAGTCGCACAACAAGATGATGTTGGAGCCTCTGGGCATCAACGACTCAGAGGTTTGTTGTCCAGTGGATCAGTTCATCACATCCATATTAGATCACATCTTTATACGATCACTCACTAACTAACCTTTAAAAACATATTTTATAGCTGCTTTTTATTATAATTGTCACTATATCTAGTTGAGGGATGGTTCGATAGCAGTTTCCTCATACCTGGACTTTGCTCATCAGCCGACACAGAGTAAACATCAGTAGTTTGGCAGTCATAACTGAAAACAAACAAAAATACATAAATCAATGAATACACGACATTTACATCCTACATTTACATCAGACAATTGCAGGTTTATTTGGGTGAAACTAATGTACAAAACAATTTATGCAGATTTTCCCTTTAAGATCTTGTGTGATAAACTGTCACTGTACCCCTCAAGGACACAGCACCTGTGTTTGTCTGTGTTTTCAGGTTTTCTCTATCATAAAAAAAGAGAAGCACCGGCAGACTTACGGTCTGGAGCTGATAGCGTCTGAGAACTTTGCTAGCAGAGCTGTGCTCGAGGCCCTGGGTTCCTGCATGAACAACAAGTACTCTGAGGGATACCCGGGACAGAGGTACAAGATTCATTGAGTGGGTCAAATTATAAAAAAAAAGAAAGTATAAAACCATTTGCTGTAATAATCATTGTGATCCATGTGTCCAGGTATTATGGTGGCACAGAGCATGTTGATGAGCTGGAGAGACTTTGTCAGAAGAGGGCGCTGGAGGCTTATGGTCTGGACTCAGAGAAATGGGGCGTCAACGTGCAGCCATACTCGGGTATCAAATATTGATTTAAATATTACTGATGTGACTTTATTTTCTCCAATCTCCTCTGTTGTCCTTTCTCTCAGTTTGGTCCTTGCTCACCTGTGGTTGATTCTTCTTTGTTCAGGTTCGCCTGCTAACTTCGCAGTCTATACGGCCATCGTGGAGCCACACGGCAGAATCATGGGACTGGACCTCCCTGATGGAGGTCACCTGACCCACGGCTTCATGACTGAAAAGAAAAAAATCTCAGCAACCTCCATCTTCTTCGAGTCCATGCCGTACAAGGTACAGAGCAAACAATTACATTCTGTAAACACACACCCGTCAGGAAATCTATATACAAATTTCTTAAAGATGTGAACAGTAACTATGCTTAGATTCTGTTAAATTTTTCCATAATAATTGTTAATACATGAGAATCCAGGCACAATGCTCTTATTGTGGAGGCCTTGTTTCTCATGTTAATTCAACTCTACACAGAATAAGTGTTGTTTCCCTGGGTAAGATAAACTAAATCAAGATAAACACAATTTTTAATGTGGCTGTCTGAAACACATTTTATATTTGGACTAGTTAATTTTTGACTATAGAGTCAAAGTTTTACAAGATTCATTTTTATCATACCAAATAAAAGTGGCCAGTTGTTCCTCATAAAAGCTGGAACTGTTCTTACAAAGTCCATCATTTGACAGAGTTGTTGGTGTAAAAATAGACAAAATTAGCTGGAGCCAAAAAAAGAAGGTAAATAAATAATACATAACTAGATAAAGGAAACTTGATATAAAATGGGGGGGAAATCATAACCGAGTATTAATTAATTATTTGTAGGTGAATCCAGAGACCGGCTACATTGACTACGACAGACTGCAAGAAAACGCACGTCTGTTCCACCCCAGAATCATCATTGCAGGTATTTTTAGTACACACAAACCCACACACAAAGTTTTTTCGCCACAGAACCTGAACGTTCATCTCCTCCTTGTTTATCTTAACTAGGAACAAGCTGCTATTCCCGCAACCTCGACTACGCCCGTTTGAGGCAGATCGCCAACGAGAACGGTGCGTACCTGATGGCAGACATGGCTCACATCAGTGGTTTGGTGGCTGCCGGTGTGGTGCCCTCACCCTTTGAGCACTCGGACATTGTTACATCGACAACTCACAAGACGCTGCGTGGCTGCCGCTCTGGACTTATCTTCTACAGGAAAGGTAGAAATGGAGAATGATTCTTCCTCTGTCCAAACAAACCACATCAGCACGTATTTCTCTCTGTATTGGTTCTGTGTTATTTATCAAATCATTTCATTTTTCTCGCCTGTGTTTCCAGGGGTGCGGAGTGTTGATGCCAAGGGGAAGGAGACGTTGTACAACTTGGAGTCTTTGATTAATCAGGCCGTGTTTCCAGGGCTGCAGGGAGGACCACACAACCACGCTATTGCAGGTATCATACTTCTTCTCCCTTTGACTTCAAAGTAAACAGCCAATTGATTATGTCGGCAGCATCTATGTCAGGTTTGTCTGTGGCTGGTTGTCCTCAGGTGTTGCTGTAGCTCTCAAACAAGCCATGACCCCAGAGTTCAGGGCCTACCAGGAGCAGGTTCTTGTTAACTGCAAGGCTCTGTCCAGTGCTCTTATTGACTACGGCTACAAGATCGTCACTGGTACGAGACACACTGCACGATGACACCTGTTTTCTTTCGTTAATGGTTTAGCTGTTAAAGGAATCTTATATTTGTAGAAGCACTTAATAGCTTTATGGTCCATGTGATGTCCTCTCATGCTGTGTGTCTCTTCTGGTGCAGGCGGCTCTGACAACCACCTGATCCTGCTGGACCTGCGCAGCAAGGGAACTGATGGAGGACGAGCTGAGAAGGTTCTGGAAGCCTGTGCCATCGCTTGTAATAAGAACACCTGTCCAGGTAGCGTTTGTGTCTCTATAATAAGCTACCATTAGAGAAATGTCAGACTTAAGACCAGTTAAATAGAGGTGGCAGACATGTATACAGCTTTGATTTATATTAATGAAGACATTGGTGTGTGTATAATTTAGTATATCCTTTTATTTCTGTGGATGTAGCTCCTGCAAAGCTGTAAAGGTCTTTTTGAGTGCCATTCTTAATTTTTCCTTTCTTTTAGGGGATAAAAGTGCTTTACGCCCAAGTGGTCTGAGGTTTGGATCCCCAGCTCTGACCTCCAGAGGCATGGAGCAGGATGACTTCAAGAAGGTGGCTGAGTTCATCCACAAAGGTATAGTCGTAAAGCCCACATTTAAAAAAAGGCAGTATATTCAAGATGTTCTTTGAGAGATGTTTGAAACTAACCACAAGTTCTCTCCTTTTCCCCTGCAGGCGTGGAGCTGACCTTGGAGGTGCAGAGAAGCCTGGATCCCAAGGCCCCTCTTAAGGAGTTCATCAAGGCCTTGGGACAGGAAGAGAAGTTCCAGCAGCGGGTGGCTGAGATCAAGGCTGAGGTGGAAGCTTTCGCTGGTCAGTTCCCCATGCCCGGCCTCCCTGAGCTGTAGGGGGCAGCAGTTCACACTCTGAGAGCAGCTGCACTGATGCTTAAAACAAACATTGTGTGTCGTGTGTATATTTCTTTTAAGGGTTAAATCTGTCTCTCCAAATCAGAACGATACCAATGCTTGGAACTGTAGTTGCAAAAAATCAGTTTTGTTGGCCTTTACTGTCTTCGATGGTTTTTCTCCACTGTGAATTCAATCTCTCTTGTTACAATTACATTGAAGCTTTAATTATGTCAAAATCTCAAGTTTTTTTTCAGCAGGCAGAACTACACATCTGAGTGCCAAACATGATTACTGCGTTCATGCGTGATCATCCTTGTGTACGAGACGTTTTCAATAAAATCTGTGAATTGTAAAACCACTGTTGTTACTTTGTTAGTGTATTACGAACTTCCAAACATCCATCCATCCATTTTCTATACTTTTAGAGTGTTACTGGGGAGCTGAAGCCAATCCCAGCTGACATGGGGCGAGAGGCAGGATACACACTGAACAGGTCACCAGACCAAGAACACAATAATTGATGTTTCACAAATTAATTGATAATAGAATGGAGATCAAATTAAAAAGATATTCAAATGTAATTCATATCAGAACAGGTTTTAAGTAACATAGTGTTAAAATGATTTAAAGAAAGGAAACTCAAATTTAAAACAGGAAAGAAAATGATAAACACTATTACATCTCATTTAGAGGTTCCCAACAACAGGTGAAAGACTTGTGGAGCAGACTTTTAATAGATATCAGATAAACTAGTTAATAATAAGAACACAATTAAGCTTTTAGAATATATATTCACATAATATATAAATAAAATAAAAGACCTCAAGTGAAATTGAGGGAAAATCCTACAAGATGTGATTTGAATCTCTCATAAATCTATTATTGTATTTTTTTTTACAACCATAATTTCCTCAAAGAACTTTATTGATAATTGATGTAAACCAGAGGAAATATCAACACTTTATTATATCTCAAGTTTGTATTTACATTCAATCTACGATCTCATCCAGATGTGATTTGAGTGAATCGAGCCCACGAGACACCTTCGATCGAGCGCTCGACGATCGTTTAATGGCGCCTGGCCCGGGGTCAGAGGTCAGTGCGCGCGCCTCACGGCTGCTGTGGAGAACAAGGAGCCGCTCGGTGACAGTTTACCGGTTGAACGCGGATCTCCGTCAGGGGCTTTTTGTCTGAAACGTCCCCTCCACGCACGTCAGGAGCTGCAGCTGCGGCGCTGTGTCGTCGGTGAGCCCGCCGATTGTTGTCGGGAGTGTCGGTTAGCCCGGGCTAGCCTCGTTAGCCACTTTAGCTGGCTCATGAAGAAGTACCTAGCTAACTAGCTTAACTTCAAGCTAGCTAACAGACGTTTCCTCCGGTCGCAAACACCCCCCTCCCCGCAGACATGCAGGACTTACTGGCCAACGCGGAACACATCAAGTTCGACCTGGAGCTCGCGATGGAGCAGCAGCTGGGGGCGCAGCCGCTGCCCTTCCCCGGCATGGACAGTAAGTTCTCGGCGTGCTAGCTGGTGCTTTAGCCTGCTGCAGGTGGAGTGTGCTTCTGCAAACCGCCACTGGTGTCTGCTGCTGAATGATCTGTTTTGTTTTCTGCAGAGTCCGGGTCCGCTGTGTGCGAGTACTTCATGCGAGCGGCGTGTGTGAAAGGTAAGAAACACAACATGAACGTGTTGCTTGTGTCCGATCTGCACGAAGTTGTTCCTGCAGCATGTAAACAGGAAGCACTGCTCGGTTCAGCCCGCGGGTTGAGTTTCAGTGCACAAGAAAACAAGAACACATCAAACTTCTTATGGTTTCCCTCGTTTTTTAAATCAAACATGAGTTGACTGGACAAACTGCAGCTGCTGTCAACTCTAACACTGCTGGAGCTGGCTGTTACCTGCTTTAATAAAAGAGCACATTTACTAAATTCAATCCTTTTCTCAAATATATAATAATGAAGGTGCAGCGTGGGACTGTGCTTCACATGAGCAGCTTTCAACAAATCAAAAACGATTCATTCATTATGTTTTCATGTTTCTTTATTTTCATCTATTTGTGATGGAATTTTTCAGTTGGAAGCTGTTACTCTGAAAAAAAGAGCAACAGGAAGTGACCATTTTAACTTAACAGTAACTGAAGACCCCTTAAGATACGGCTGTTTAACTACTGTCGTAATAAATAGGTTAAAATCTGCAACCTGACATTGGATTTGAGGGACACGTTATTTTAAAGGTGATCAATTACCACAGCTGTCCAGGGGCATGAATTGATTATTTGTTTGTTTGTTTGTGTTTCCTCTCTCAGGTGGGATGTGTCCTTTCCGTCACATCAGTGGAGAGAAGACAGTGGTGTGTAAGCACTGGCTCAGAGGCCTGTGTAAGAAGGGAGACCAGTGCGAGTTCCTCCATGAGTACGACATGACCAAGATGCCTGAATGCTACTTCTACTCCAAATTTGGTTTGTCCCCCCTCTCCTTACTGCGTTTGTCTTGTGATTGTTGATCAGCCTCCAGTCGTTAAATAACCTGTAGTGTATTTCTTCCTCCTCTCTGGGCTGGTTAATGACTCGACCCTGTTGGTCTCTGTTTTCGTTTGTTTGTTCGATTCTTGCAGGCGAGTGCAGCAACAAGGAATGTCCTTTCCTGCACATCGATCCAGAGTCCAAGATCAAGGACTGTCCCTGGTACGACCGGGGCTTCTGCAAACACGGTGGGTCCCACGGCGCTCTGTTTTAACCAAAGCTCATCAGCTGCATCTCTTCCTCCTCTTCCTCTGTGTTGTTTGTAATTAAGGTGCTGACCCTTTCTGTCCATCTGTCTGTCTCAGGTCCCGACTGCAGACACAGACACACAAGAAGAGTGATCTGTATGAACTACCTGGTCGGTTTCTGTCCAGAAGGAAAATCCTGTAAATTTATGCAGTAAGTTATCCTCTTTATTTGACTCCTACATAATATTTCTGCCTGTGTTATGATCAGAACACGATGAGTTATCGTTTAGTAAGCTGAGAGACTTCCGTCAACAGTTATAGATTTAACAGTGAGATGTTTTTTCCGCAGCCCTCGTTTTGAGCTGCCTATGGGAGCCTCTGAACAGCCTCCGCTACCATTACAATCCCAGAACCAAGCAAAGGTGAGAGGATACGATTATACAGAGTCATTCATCGACCTACTTGTCAGTTGCTGCCGCATGTTAATCACCTGCTTCCCCCCCCCCACCGTGTCACGCTGCAGCCTGTGCCCACCCTCGGCCGCTCGTCGCTCTCTCTCATCCAGTTGACCCACTCCAGTCCAGGCCAGCGGCCGCAGAACAACCATCACATGGGCGGTTTCCAGCAAAATACCATGATTGGCAACAGAGGGCCTCGTCCACTGGACCAGGTCACCTGCTACAAGGTGAGACTTGTCCTATGTGTCCTAGTAGCTCACTGCATCGTCAGTATCTAGACAATTCATCTTCCTTACATAGTAGTGGACCAACACACTGAACATCCAGTTATTAATATTTAAACTTGTTATTCTACTAACTCCCATCCTGTCTGTGCCCTTAACCCCTTCATGCCTTTGTCTCCCGTGTCTGTAGTGTGGAGAGAAGGGCCACTATGCCAACAAATGCACTAAAGGCCACCTCGCCTTCCTCAGTGGACAGTGACCTTCAGTCCTGAGGTCCTGACCCCACAGTGCTGCAGCCAGCGCTCCACATGTGAGCAGAGGAAGCTAAAGATGAACTTTTTTTTGCCTCTTACAAACTCTGCCACTGAGGTGACCCCTGTGGCTGGATGACTTGGCTCGACCCAGAAGTAGAAGACATGAAACCCCGGGACCAGTCTGCAGCGTGCCTCTCCGGAGGGACCGCGCCAACACGTTGCCGATCTTCGTCTCCTCAGGTCACGTGACTACATCTGTGACGGCAGACCAAGTGCTACAACCTGCTAATCCTTTCAGAATCTGTTGACCTTATTATATAAAGAAAAGTTGTGATAAAACCAGCAGGAATTTTTTTTACTCAAAACTACTGTGATCCATTGGAGCCCAAATTTATTTGCCAGAAACAATGTCACTGTCAAATGTTACTTTCCAACTCTTACATCTGTGGCTTTTTGCAAACATTTGAATCATTGATAATTATTTCCTGTTAGATCTCAACACACTCAAAAAATTCAACTGTGTGGTGTAAAGAACTCAGTCCTAATTACGTTGAAAGGATAAACTTCACTTGTTTGGACGGAGTGAACATTTTTACAAACTGTACAATATGTTCAAATAAATGTTCTTGTTACTGATTCACCTGTCGTATAAATATGTTTATAAAGTGTTGTCACACAGGTCATGTACAGCGGATAGGTGTAGACATCCAAACATGACACAAGTGTGAATCTTTATATTGTTTATTGGTCACATATTAACACAAGAGCTGAGAGTAGAAAGAGCCGGGGGAGTGAAGAGATCCACCGCCAACCCCTGAAGGTCTGAGAGCTGCTGAGGGCGCTCAGTGGTACTTCCTCCAGCGATCGTGTTCTGGGAAGAAAAGAAACGGAAGAGAATTATATTTTCATTATCACTGTTTCATATCAGTGAAACAGAGGGAAGTAGAATACATTAAATAAGAAGTGAGACTCATTTCTTACTGATGTGGTCATATTCCCACAGGTAGCTGAGGGTGACATAGCCAACCAGCAGCATAGCAATACCGCCGATGCCCCCCTTCTTCACATTGATGTACTTGTTGTAGTATCTGTCATGACCTGGAAGGGACGGAGGGGAAACACAAATTGAGAGGAAATATACAGCAGAAAGTGTGTGTGTCTCAAGAGTGACTGGTTTGAATCCTGAACATTTGTTTTGTTTAACTGCCAAGTCGACTAAGTTTCAGTCAGAACAGGTTTCCTCACCACTGCGGACAGATGAGATGAGACCATTGGGGGTGAAGTCTCGACCTCCGAGCCACTTGCCCAGCTCGCCCAGCTTCACATCAAGCAGACGCTTCTCCACTACGGCAACTGGTCATAAAGAAGAAACAACAATTAAATGAATGTTGGTCCTGAAATCTGCTCTTCAGTGAGCTTCCATTTATTGGGGGGTTGCCAGGCTTCAATACACAAGCCCAGAAGTACTTTGTTTGAAACACTGAAATCAGGGCTGGGTAATATCACCAAAACATATTCATATCCGTCAATATGGATAATTATCACAACAAATGTCACGTAACTTCTTCTACGTTCTCCTGAGTGAAGGTTGTGGTTTTAAACTCTGAGCAGAGAATGACACTTGACAAACATCTAAACTTTCTACAGACTAATAACATATTACACCTCCACACTAATCTTGTAACACAATGCATAATAAACATGTTGATCTTTGTCATTAATCTCACAAGACATGTTTTACTTTAACTTGATCTTCACCCAATATTTTTTATTGATCTATTAATTCCTTCACATTTCAAGGTGCCTTTTCCTTCAAGGTGGTTACAGCCTGTAATTCTGCAAAGCACACAACTTTGCACTTTGGACAGTAGCAATACAAAAGTGTACAAAAACACACGTGAAGCTGCAGTGGCACAGTTTAAAGACTCATTTAAATCATCTGCTCTGTAAAGTCACTGAAGCAAAGTTCAGACTGACGTTTGACATTTAGCAGGTGAGTGTCGCTCTGGATCAGCTTCAAATGAATGAGGTTTAATTATTCAGCTGATATAAAACCACTGAGAGGAAAGTGAAGGTTATTGGTTGTTTATTTATTTGTATTTAAGTTGTTTTTGTTATTTGATTTAAACCAAGAAGAGCGTTTAGGAGGACGACACCGGGTTAGCACTTTTAGCATGCAAGCTACAAGAAAAGGAGTATACAAGTAAAACACAACAACACAGCTCGAGTGTTGAGACTTCAAACAAACAGAGAATCACAATCTAACACGTTGGTGACTTCATTAAAACGGGTTCACGTCTGGAAACGTCTCACGCAGACATTTAAACCGCAACTCGGCCAATGACACGCAAAGTCCTTGACGTGACTCGGAGGAGAGAGCGCGGCCTTAAGGGCCACACACAGCTTCACGGACTCACAAACAACGACACACACACAGACACATCGCTACTGCAAACTGCACACAACAACAGGCAACACACAACGAGACAAAAAAAACAAGCTGAGTGTTATTATTTCTGCAGAGGACACGTTACTGTACCTGGTCTGTCCGCCATCTTGACTGGTCTGGTACGAGAAATTCACCGCAAGGGCTGATGGGAATAAAATGAGGCAGTGCATTGTGGGAAAGGATGTAGTTTTAGAATGTCTCCACCAGGGGGCAGCAAAGGAGACGTCACCAGATTCTAGCGATGAATTAACAATTAACTCTAAGGTAATAGAAATAGTTCAAATAGAAACAGTTCTTATAGAAACAGTTCATGTAGAAATAGTTCATGTAGAAGGTGTTCTTATACGAACAGTTCATATAGAAAGAGTTCATATAGGTACAGTTCATATAGAAAAAGTTAATATAGAACATGTTCATATAGAACCAGGCTCCTATAGATAGAGTTCTTTTAGAAACAGTTCATATAGAAACAAGTCATATAGCAAGAGTTATTATAGAAATAGTTCATATAGAAATAGTTCTTATGGAAGGAGTTCATATAGAAGGAGTTCAGATAGAAGTAGTTAATAATGTACAATCACTATTTACTTAATCTTGTGCATGTACATTATATTAAGTATATTGAAGTATCTTTGCACCTGTCAATCCATTTTTGCAGTTTTCCAGTTTGCACAACTCTCATCCTATCCACTGCTTCTATGTTGTACTATGTACTGTGTTTTGTGTACTTCATATGTTATATACGCCATGTTGAACCTCTCTCTTATTCAAATAGCCCAGTGTGAGTCAGATCTCAAGTAGTTTGAAGCAGTGACCTGAAGAGTTCCCTCCATCAGTCTGACCAATGAGCAGCCGGCAGCAGCCGTGTCCATAAAGTATCTGAAGATGTAGTTAAGGTCTCGGACTGAGAGTGTTTGTGTTTGTCTGTGAGTGGCAGAGGTGGAGCTGTGGTAGATCAGGTCCCTTCTCAGCAACCACGCCGATCAATACGCTCAATACACAACACACAAAGAGAGAGAGAGAGAGAGAGAGAGAGAGAGAGAGAGAGAGAGAGAGCAAGAGAGAATTAGGGTGCAGCAGTGATTTTTGGCCTTCATCCAAGACTGAGCAGAAACCTCTTTCCTTTATTAGACTGATTTCCCTGCTTCCATATAACGACTCTCTGTAGACGATGACTCGAATAGATGTCCGACATGCACTGCTTCACATAGGTGGCCTCATGAATACAAGATGTGTGTGGGTCTATTTTAGTGTTTAGTTTAAATCAAAACAATTGTAAAACGATCTTCTTAGATTTCACTACATCAAAAGATAAAGGTCTAATGTTGGGACTTTCATTCCAGAGCTGTAAGTTTGAAACTGAATAATAATTCTAAATGTCTCTCATCAATATTTTAGTGGTGAGAAACCCACAGAGATCACACGACTCCACAGTTTCCCTCTTTCATTGCTTTGTGTTTTGGCCTGAAACCATTTTGTTTCAAACATTATTAACTTGGTTCAAAATAACACAGAAAAGCACAGACACAGAACATTGGATTTTGTTTTTGTATATAATTAATAAATTGGACCCAAGTTGTATAATAATCCTGACATCATTGTATATGAACGAAATAACTCATACATATTTTTAACAAACTTTGTTGGATTATTACTTTGGAGTCTTTCTCCAGCTGATCGGTCAAAAGTCAAGTTCAACAAAAAAAATTGAAACAGACATTTTCCAAGATCTGTAGCTTCTTTAGATTAATTTGTCATCATGCAATAAATGATGACACGATGAACTGTACAGAATCATAAGTCTAAAAACCATCCCTCCTCCTCCTCCTCCCCTCCCCTCCCCCCCCTCCCCCCTGGAGGGGCAGGTCAGAACCTCTAATCCAATCTCATTGGAGCCTTTGAGCACACGCCTCCAGGAGTGGCAGACTGTCAAACACACACACACAAACACACACACACACACCTACTCACACACACCTACACACACACACACACACATTTCATTTGGGCAGTAAAGGTTACAGACAGCAGTGTATTGTAATCTCATATATAGACTAAACTCCTGAACAGAAATAACCTGGTTCACCTGCTTGTTTATTGGTTGTGTGTGTCTGTGTGTGTCTGTGCATCGCTTGCGGCCTCACTGCACTTCTGAGGAGTCTGCATCGGCCACAGCTGCACACACCAGCACTGCATGGGGGGGGGGATTTTATTCCACCTCAAGAGGCCGATGCCCCCGAGGTCGACCACAGAGAGACGGCTCTTTGAAGCTGATAGAGAGAGATAGAGATAGAGGGAGGGAGACAGGGAGGGAGGGAGGGAAGGAGGGAGGGAGTCGGTCTGTGCAGAGAATAGAAACACGCTTATAAAAGAGGACGAGGGAAGAAAAGATGAAGACTTTAATACAAAAGGATAAACTGGCAGCAGGGAGAGAGAATGATGGAGGGAGATGAAGGATAAAGGAGAGAAAGGAACTGAACTCATGTCTCTGCACGCGGCTCCGTAGCTTCCATGACCTTTGAGCAGCCAGTCGCTCCCTGTTCAGCTTCAAGCCCCACATCTTCTCTCCTCTTATTCCACATCTTCTCTCCTTCTTTATCTAACGTTTCCTTTTCCTCCCACACCAACATTTTTAATCTTCTGTAATTCTCTTCTGCCCTCTGCTTCTCTTTTGCCTCCACTCGCTCCCTGTAATGAAATGTTGCTTCCTTCTCCTTCTCCTCCTCCTCCTCCTCCTGTCCGTGACTGAATGTTTCTTCGCCCTCATCGCTGTCCTGCCAGACAGTGAGACAGACAGACACACAGACACACAGACACACAGACAGACAGACAGACAGAAAGTGAGACAGACAGACACACAGACAGTCAGACAGGCCCAGGGTTTATTAACTTCCCTATTAGTCTATCTCATTAGAAATATGCAGATCCCCAGGGGAGCAGTTAAAATGAGCTCGTCCTCCCAGAGGAACATGTGTGTTTGTGTGTACCTGCACTTTCTACCTTTGTGAGGACCAGTTATAGACCTGATATAAAGTGAGGACATTATAACTGGTCCCCACAAGAGCAACGGCCTTAACGTGTTCAGGTCAGAAGCAGGTTAGGGTCATAGTGGCCGAGCTGGTGTTAGACATCTGGTTGTGATGGTGAGGATAGAATAAAGTGAGAGGATGTATTATGTCAATGAATGTGCATGTGTGTGTGTGCGTGAGAGAGCGAGAGAGAGAGAGAGAGAAAGAGAGAGAGAGAGGGGGGAGAGAGAGCGAGAGAGAGAGATATGTGTAGAAAAAGCTCCACAGGGACCATTTTATTAATTGCAGCGCTAATGGCTCCGGCTACTAAATCAAACTTTCCCTTTCACGTTCACTCACACACTTAAACGTAATGTCCGCTAACGACTCCCTGACTAATCGAAGCTGCTCTTCAAGCACGATACAGAAGATCACAAAGAGACGCCTCAAACGTCTGGAAGGAGAAGCAGTGCTGGAGTGAGTATCTGCAGGAAAATATAGAAGGGGGGGCGGGGGGTTCAGTATTATTAAATTGCCAGTATATTTTTTCTGGAAGCAGATGGGGAGGATGGTGGTTTCTGCATCAATCACTCACCCAGTTTAATCTTCTCTTTACATTGAATTGAAAACATTAGACATCTAACTTTAATTTCACTGTGTTGTCAGACTTAATCAGACGACAATTAATTCTCAGTGACTTTCTTCATTAGATTTGAAATAATATATGTGTGTATTCAGTGTAGAGATGAAACCAGGAGGTGAGTGGATATGCATTTGTAATTCTGGAACATGGCTTTCAATACTACAAATAAATCACCTGAAATATAAACGAATAGCAAATATTCTCATAATTCCATTAAATAGATTAATGTATACATTGATGGTAAATAACCAAATTGAATTGTTTATTGTTTTTATGTAACCTGAAGCCTCAGCAGCAGATCAGACACAGATTGGTCCTTTTGCTTTGCTGTGGAAATACTGCAGCTGAGAACAGAGACAAATGAGATTACAGTGCACACAGACAAACACACAAACACACACACACAGCGAGGACAGGAATGGGAACACACACACGAAGCAGCGCTGTGTAATTGAATGGTAAAGGGCGCTGGTTGTTACATAGCAACCTTTAATAAACATCAGCTGTAAGATGGAGGCTCTGATAATGAGACACAGAGAGAGAGCATCTCTGAGCTCTGGTTACATGATGTCTGCTGAGATTTGTTGTGGATATGAATGTGTGTGTGTGTGTATGTGTGTGTATGTGTGTGTTTGTGTGTGTGTGTGTAAGTGTGCGTGTGTGTGTGTGTGTGTGTGTGTGTGTATGTGTGTGTTTGTGTGTGTGTGTGTAAGTGTGCGTGTGTGTGTGTGTGTGTGTGTGTGTGTGTGTATGTAAAAGGCTTGAGATCACTTTAGCTTGAGATGCTGTCTCTAAACTAACGAGTATGGATGTAGCTGCAGTTAAACACCAGTGAAGATAGCTGCTCTCTCTCTCTCTCTCTCTCTCTCTCTCTCTCTCTCTCTCTCTCTCTCTCTCTCTCTCTCTCTCTCTCTGCTTGTTCGCCCTCTTTCCTCCTCCATACACCTGTTCCTTCCTCCTCTACTCTTCTCTGCACTTTAATATCCCCACAAACCCACTCGTCGGCGTCTCATGCCAACAGGCTGCACACTCTGCTCTCTCTTCTCCCTCTCTTCCTCCTCTCAGTCTCTCCATCTTTGAGGAACTCGTTTCTCTCTGCTGCAGTTGTACTCTCCCCTCACTCACTGTCTTCTCTGTATATCTTCATCTCTGCCTGCATGTGTAAACTCTTCCTCCTTCTTCTTCATGCACCCGCCTCTCTCTCTCTCTCTCTCTCTCTCTCTCTCTCTCCATCTGTCTCCCTCCCTCTACACCTCTGCCTCTGCATTTACACCTGTCTCTTCCCTTTCATCCTTCCTCTTCTTCACCTTCCTCCTCCTGATGCCTGTTTCTCATGCTCCTTTCCATCTTCCTCTAACTGTGTCATAGGATTAAGGCCCAATCTTTCTCTCTCTCTCTTTTTTTTTAATTTTTGGTGCCTTTGCTCTCATTTCCTTCCCATCATTTCTTTAATTTGCTAATGCATTTCTCCTCATGTGTTTCTCTCTCTCCATCTTTCTTTATCTTTTTCTCCAGAGGTGAGCGGAGGTGGTGATGGAGGCGGCGTAGTACTATCAGTATGCAGAGTCATGGCGCTGAGGCTCTGCCGTCACTGATTGGACCGGCAGCTAAATATAGAAACAGTTGAGGCTCAGCATCTTCACCAGGCTGGATGAAGGGATGATGGATGAGTGGATGGAGGTATACACACACACACACGGAGAGGAAGAGAGGGATGGACAGGCGTACACACACTTCCGTCTGTACAGTCCTGCAGGGTGTTGGTAGGACAGGGACATGATTCCATCTGAGTGAAGGAGGCGTAACGTGGTCTGACCTTTTTATACATTCATAACAGAGAAGCTGCTGAGAAGGAAATGCTCATTCTCCTCTGGACAGACTGGCCAGGGGCTGAAACAACATGAGGAACCATTACTATTCAACACGCAGCATAAATCCAGAGCCGCGAGTCGTTCCACAGGCTGAGCAGAGAGAGCGACACAGACAGAAAGACAATAGAGAGAGAGAGAGAGAGAGAGAGAGAGAGAGAGGCACGCAGCCAAACGGTGAGGAAGACAGGCAGGGTGAAGGAGGGATGACAGCTCAGACAGACAGGTGGAGAGAGAGTCAGACAGACAGGCAGCCGAGGAGACAAACAGGCAGACAGTGAGAAAAACAATGTCCTCCTCGTCCTCCCAGGATTTCACACAGATCAGACTCCTCTAGAGAACGTCTTTCTGGAACTGCATCACAACCCTGCTGTGCTGTGAGAGATATGATTGTACGACTCATTAAGAAGCGTTTGGCTGATAAATCACAGATTAGAGTTGTTTCACTGTCGGAGCTCAAAGAAGAGAGTGTCTCTTGGGATGTTGTTGTTTTTGTTACTGTAAATAAAGCGATTAACTTTCTTTGATAGCGAAAGCAAAATACTTAGTTTAGTCAGTTGCTGTTTGTGTTAATATTCAGTGAGCCTGTTGAAATCTGGGGCATTTTGGCCTGATTTTGCTTAGTAGACAGTTACAATTTCAGTTTTTCACATCTTTAAAGGATTAATTTACAATTTCAATGTTTGGGAATCCACTTCATATTTTATCAATATTGTTACAATGCAAAGCAAATGTATAATTTTTTTCTGCAGAGATTACAATCACAATTTTCTGGGGGATATTTCAGCACATCTACAAGTTTGCATAATTTATCCCAGAAATTCAAACCAATTAACACATAAAATCTGCCAAAACAACAACACAAAAATGTTTGTTTGGACAGTTGTCTAGCATTTTGAAAATTTAAAATAAATATGGAGATGAAAATAACTGTAACATCTGCACAGAAGCTCTGAGGCCAGAGGTGTTAGCTTAGCTTAGCATTACACTGAGTGGAAACATGGGGTTGCAGCCGTGTTGACTTTGATGCACTAGACTAGACTGTGTGTATAAAGAGTATTATATATTTTATAGATATATTTATATCTATTTATATACTTATCTCATAGTGTATTCATCGTACTTTATATAGACTTATCATATCTACACTACCTACTTCTATTGCTGCTAGTCTTGTATCAATACTGTTCATAATCCATATATCTTACTGTACATATCTTATTTATTTACATATTCCACTTTACATATGCACATACTCTGCACTTTTACTTCTCTAAACTGCATGTTGTCTCAGTACTTGTACTCTGTGCAATGACAGTAAAGTTGAATCTAATCTAATGAGATGAACCTTGAGCACCGAGCACCACATCACTTGAACCAGTCGATCTATGAACTCGTCTGTGATGTTGAGTCAAACGTGTTGAGGGACTGAAGGTTGTATCAAGTTGGGATTCAAACCCACAACCTGCAATGCAGCTGCACATCCTGGATATCTGCTGAGATGCACTGACGGTGGACAGAGAGAAGGACGACTACATCATCCTGGCTCCGCTCCTCCATGACGCAGTGGGGGGGTTTGCAATATGACAAAGAGACCCTGCCAATAATAAATAATTAGCATAAGCTATTGAAGTGAACTGATAAAATGTCAATCACACAGAGGCTCCGGTGCCAGCACTGAACAAGAGTGTGTCTCTGTGTGTGTGGTTGTGTGTGTGTGTGTGTGTGTGTGTGTGTGTCTACACTTGTTTTTATCACGTCCTAAAGACTTTTTTCCAGCATAAACACTGACTTCACCAGGACCAGTTGACCTCATGGGGACCAAGGCCTGGTTTAGGGTTTATTATGTTATTAACTGTGGTCAAGGTAAGGTTAGAGTCAGACATGAATTTGTTTTGGCTCTGTGTGTGTGTGTGTGTTTGTGTGTGTGTCATAGAAATGAGCGATACAGATCTTTACCCCCACTATGTTGTTATTTATTTCTCATATTTGGCAGCACCTGCATTTCTCATATCATCCTGAAGCCGATGAGGATAAATGCAACTGAATAAATCTTAATAAATTCATTGACAAATACACATTTAATATATCTATATAGTTGATTATATCTCTACATATTTATCTTCTTTATGAGATTCACTGTGACATCAGTGACTTACTGCTGTGTGGCATTTTGTCAGTTCTGTAAAACTATTTCCACTGATCTCTGGAATCTGCTTGTATTTGTTCTTTTACCTTCGAAAACAATAAATATTCAATCTCAGTTTCATAGTCAACTACTTGCAAAGGATGAGCACAAAAAGAAACCGCTCTTAATTCAAATAAGAAGTTTTTACACATGTGTTTGGAAGCTTTTATCCTCCATATAGAGCAGGGTTGTTTTTTATAAAGACTGATTGCAAAAGATGAACAGCTAGAGGCAACAGTGCCCTCTCCTCCTCCTCCTCCTCCTCCTCCTCCCCCTTCCTCCCCCCCTCCGCCCCTGTCCTCCCCCTGCTCACACACATCCTCCAGCCCTCTCCTCCGCTCTACTGGATGCTGGTGCGTTCCAGGAGCGCATGAAGGACGCACGGGGCCGGGGCTTCCCTTCTCTCAGTCGCATGGATACGGGCCGAGGAGGGAGCGAGTCCGACCGGCAGCAGAATCCAGCTTGACGGTCCCTGTGCGTCTGAACCCCCCGGGCAGGAGGAGGAGACACATCCAGGTAAACGGGAACATTGATAACCTGTTGTTTGTCTCGGGGTGAAAAACACAAAGATGATGCTCGGCTCTGGAAGCGACAGGAACCTGAAGCTGCTTGTTCTTCAGCAGGAGGATTTAAAAGAGGATTTAGGCAGAAGGAGGTGCACCTCCGCTAATGCGTCACTGTGCTGCGTCGTGTTTGACTTCAATCTTTAATTTCCACATGAATAACGAGCCGGACACGCGAGCTTCTACCTGAGGTGGAGTTCGAGTCCAGACAGGTTCACGTGCGTAAAAAGGCGCACAGTCACGTTCCTCTGTGGGTTTTTCTTACTCCGTGTTCCTGCTCGTTTCGTCCTCAGTAAACAAAAGGGACCGCAGCGGGAGAACAAATCAATTACAGACCCTGACTGGAGCGTTTTAATCTGGAGGAGGAGAAGGGCCGAGAGCGCCGCCTGCAGTCTGCAGAGGGCAGAACGTGCCACTCATTTGGAATCATTATAAGATTTAAAACAAGCTCAATGCAACCGGTGCTTTCACTTTACTTTACTTTACTCATTTACCCATAGTTCATATATCATTGATCTCTGCTTGCTGCATCGTGAGCCAGATGCAACAAACTGTGCAATTCATTATATATACATCTTGATCTAAGATGCCAGACTGTTTGTACATTTAAAATAATAATATTAAAAACATCCCTGCTCCTCTGCATCCCGAGGAGGCCAGGCAGGACGAGCCCACGTTACACGGATGAAAACCTTCTTACATCATCTCAGTGAGCAGACAGCTGGCTTTTTAAAATAGACGAGGATTTCAGTATAATAACAAAGCAGCCGGCAGCCGGAGCAGACATGTAGCAGCTCCGGGCGTCGGAGGTGACAGAGGAGAGACGGCAGCAGCAGCAGCAGCCCCTTCACCACAGGCCTGATTGTGTGGCTCCCTCTGACAGGGCTTTGTACGTCATCACGTGTTTGTGTGAGCACACAGGTGAACACAATGGATGAGCCTTTGTGGAGGTTTTTGTTGTGTGTTTGCACAGCAAATGGAGTAGTGTTGTTGTCCGTGGATATTGATCGAGCTTGTAACAATATCATTTCTCTCAGCGGCTCCCTGTTGACTGAAGTTAATGAAAGCAGTGGAGGAGAGACCTGGAGAAAATGTAAACTGCCTCGGTGGATGTTTTTCTACTGATTCTAAATTTGATAAGTGATGAATTCATCCCTTAATGGACACCGAGCAAATCTGTTAAATTGTCTTTTAATCAGTTCTTTTGTCTAAATCTCAGTGATTTTACAATTTCCCCCCCAGGACAACACAACGTCTTATCTTCATGATGCTTGTTTCTGTCTAAATCATTCAGTTTGATCAAATCCTCATATCTGTGGAGCTGGAACAAAGTTTGAATATTTCACCTAATAACAGATCAACGAACAGATCATTAAAACTCTGTTATCACTTCATCTCTTCTGCCTCTTGCAGGGATATAAACTGCAGTGGCTGTTATTTGAATGCAGAGCTGCCTGTTCGCCGACCTTGTCTGTTTCTCTCGTTAAGATGCTTCTCACACGGTCACACACAAACACAGAGAATCTATGTTTCCACCTCTTCATCTTCTTCTTCATCATTTTTATTCTGCTCCTGATCTTGTTTCCTGTTGTTTCTTGCTGCAGATCCTCCATCATCTGACGGCCTCCCACCTCCCCTCCAGTCTCTGGGATTGTGTTTAATATGCACACTCTCAACAGTGTGTAGCCTGCAGAGCCAGTGTGTGTGTGTGTGTGTGGGTGTGTGCGGGGGGGGAGGTGTTTATATATGTGTGCATACTTGACGTGAAGAGATGGGTTCTGTGGGAGCAGAGCGCCGCAGGCCCACGCCGGCCCAGACGCCCGAAGAGAGGGATGTGTGGCGGGATGGAGGGAGAGCTGGATGGAGGGATGTGGGGAGGGAGGGCTGGAGGGAGGGGAGGGAGGGGAGGGAGGGGAGGGAGAGCGGCGTGGTGCAGAGCTACAGCTTCGACTCGTACCAGCTGGAGGAGGAGGAGATCAGCAAAGACGCCCCCGAGCGAGGAGTCCTGGCTCTGTCCGAACCCGGTGAGGGAGTTTCACTTCTGACTCACTGTGTGTAACTCCTGTGTGTGTGTGTGTGTGTGTCCTGGCTTCACACAGAGAAGGGCCCTGGATAGAAGCAAAGAGATAAATGCATCAACTCCAACAACAAGACAACCACATTATTATTCTGATCCGGAAACAGCAGGAAAACCGTGAGATTAGATCCACACATCGAAAATAAATAGACAGGAAACACCTTTGTGTTTTAATACATCAAGTGAAGCACAACCAGCAGCAGTATAATGTTCTCCTCTGCGTGTTTATACTCAGGAGGTGGATTAAAAACAATGAACATGTGAAGGCTACAAAATCTCAGTCAGAATCTCCTCCATAATTCACTTTGATTTGATTTGTGTGATATTTCTGTGTTACAGTTTGTATTATCTCTTCAGAGACTTGTGTGTTCTCGTGTGTGATTGGTCTGTTCCCAGTTGTCATCGCCAAATCCGGCCAATTCCTGCGCTCGTCAGTCTCAGCTGTCAATCATGATGTTTCACACTACTTAAAAAAATATAAAATAATCAGTTAAAACAAAACTTACCAAAAAAATGCACAATGAACAAACATCAGTGTGATAAGAACGAGGTTCCCTTAAACCATCTTTGAGATAAATGTATGTGATGTACTTTGACTTTTGGATTTGGTCCGATCCACTAACATGGAGGAGATGGTTTGGCTTCACTTTAAGCTTCACGTTGTGTCGTCCATCTTTTTGTACGTTTCTTTGTCTTTGACCCTAAAAGTGCCGAGCTGCCGGCACAGTGGCAGTTATTGTAATGAGTGAAGCTGAATATGTGACCTGTTGGATTTTGAATGTGTTTGTCCACATGACGGTGACGTGAGTGAAAACAGGAGAGAGAGGAAAGAAAGGAAGTGGATAGAAAACACAGCAGCTCTGTTGCCTGGTTACACAGGTTGAGCAAAGGGCACTTTAATCAAATCAGAAGAGAACAGGGCCACACAGCGAGAGGCCCAGATTCTCAGAACCCCCCCAGCCCCACCCCCCACCCACCCTCCATCCCTATATACTCTGCTTCCGTCTCTCCTTCTCCTGCATCTGTCAGTCTCCATCCACCTCCGTGTGCGTTCTGCAGAAAGACAAACTCAGAATCGTGGAGGAAACATTTATCTTGAATTTGAATTGGTCACTACAGAGGGATTAACTAATGTTTTAGTTCTGGGATATCTATTATTTGGATATGTGATGGGGGTCAAACATGTTCAAAGAAAACCCAGGAGAGTCTTGTTTTTTCTTTTAAGGAGAGAAACATAAATCTCACAATCCCCGAAGCAAACAAACAGAAAGATGATCCCTAAACAGGAACCTAACAAAGGGAGAATCCATCCTGAAGCTCTTCCATGTTGTCAGCTCTCGCCCTGAAGCATCAGTCCCACATCGTGAGCAGCGCTTCGGATTTCCTTTAAGAAAAGGTTCGACTTTCTGCAGCCGCTCATCTTTTCTTCTTCTGCTTCTGCTGCTGTGAATCTGACCTGCTGGCAGATGAAAACCATGTGGATGCTTCTAGGAGCTGAATGCAGGAATCAAAATGCTCAGGAATCCTTTGGAGCCATTTCAAGTGGGCTCAGAGGATCAGAGGAGGATGATAAACCATAACCTAGAGATCCTGCAGTTCACACTTTCACCGCAAAAACCGAATCAGCTGCAAAACGTTAAAAAAGTTTTGATTTTGAGTGACACGCGTTGAGTTGCTGGTCCGACTCCGGTTCATCCACGATTCCTCTGATCGATCAGCACAACAGGAGCGAGGCAGGTTCCTCCTCATCAGCTGTGATGAAGATGAAGAGAGACGCACTCAGACCTCATTCAGATGTTTTAAACTCATTTCTCTCCTCACTGATGTGTTAATTCCCCGACCTTTGACCCCTTGTTTCCCATACAGACTGTGAGGAGCCGATCCCAGACGACCGGTACCATGGCATCTACTTCGCGATGCTATTGGCCGGAGTGGGTTTCCTGCTTCCCTACAACAGCTTCATCACGGATGTGGACTACCTGCACCAGAAGTTTAAAGGTGTAAATATGCACGAGCACAAATAGAACCTCACATGCACACAGCTGCAGAGTGCACGTTTGTGTTTAGCTCCCAGGGGTCACCCTTGTGTGTGTGTGTGTGTGTGTGTGTGTGTGTTGCAGGCACGTCCATTGTGTTCGACATGAGTCTCACATACATCATCGTGGCTCTGATGGCCGTGATCCTGAACAACGTGCTGGTGGAGAGACTGAGCTTGCACACCAGAATCACTGTGGGTGAGTGAACTAAGCTTGTGTCTCATTTGTGAACGGCTCTCTGGGAACCTCAGGGTCTGTCGGCGCAGAGCAATTCTGAAAGAATAATGCAGAATAAAAAAAAACGACTCTGCAGTAATGCTCCTGTGTTTTCTTTTTATTCATTAACTGTTTCTAACAAACTTTACAGAGTGCAGGCTTTTTGTTTGACTTTTAAAATTAAAGAAAACCCTTCGCATACCAGTGCACATCTGAACATATTTTACATCAGGTTTGTAAAACATTAAGATTGATCCTGGATGGATTCAATCCAACATGTAATTTCTAATCTGCAGTAAAACCCTAATATTGGTGACCAACAGAACTATAACTTCTTTTTTCAGCCTACTCAAAGGATTTTTGAGGAAGGATCTTTAAAAATGAATGTTGCCCGAGGAGAAGCTTCATTTCTCTGCACATGTTCCGTGTTTGTAAGAACGCGATTCCACCGCTGAACCTTCTGCAGCTTAAAACTCCTCCATGAGGTAGAGTTGTTTGAAGTGTGTTGTCTACGCAGGAGCTCGTCTCTGGAGACGGTCGGGACTTCAGTTGAAAGTGATGCCGGCCCTGTCAACGTTGGTTCTGTCACAACATGACCCGGTTCAGAGATGTCTCCTCCCTGTCTCACTGTCCGTCTGTCTGCAGGTTACATCTTAGCTCTGGGGCCTCTGATCTTTGTCAGCGTCTTTGACGTCTGGCTGGCAAAGTTCACCACCAGGCAGGCCTACATCGTGAACCTGGTGTCCGTGGGGGTGGTGGCCTTCGGGTGTACAGGTACTACCGAAGCTTTCCCATCCGTCTAGTGAATGTTTCCATCGGTGCCACAACACAGAATAAACCTTTTGCACAAACCTTCACCCACAGACTCAAACAACTGCCTCAGTCACATTGGATATGTTTTCACTCACCACTGTCGTCACCTCTTTATGGTGGAGAATCAGATGATCTGCAGCAGGTCACAGACAGGACGCTGCAGTTGATCCAGTTTGATATTAAATCAATGTAAATTGAGTTTGGGGTGAAGGATTTCCCCCTCATCCTCTTTTTGGTCTATTTTAGCTCATTGTTTTGGTTTCACAGTCCAAACAGCAAATCAACAACACAGTCAACAACTTGCTGGTGAACTTGTTTTTGAACCTTTAGCAGAAACAGAGCCAGACTTTCCCCCAGAATATTTTGAATGGTGAATCAGGACCTGTACTATTTCCCCATAGATCCCATGAATACTGATGCTCTATGTGTAGTACAGGAGTAGAAATAGATACAAAAGTATAAAGAAGTATTTGTCAGTTTCCCTCATGTTACTGTGAGTGTGAACACAGAGTGTCAGAGAGTTCAATCGGTGCAGGGCTGGAGGTTTCCTGGAGGTCCAGGAAGTCGTGACTCTAAACAAAGTGTTGTTGAACATCGAGCTGTTGTTTACACTGTTTACCACTCCCCCCCCCCCCCCCCCTCCAGTGCAGCAGTCCAGTTTCTATGGTTACATGGGGATGCTGCCCAAGAGGTACACACAGGGAGTGATGACTGGAGAGAGTAAGTTCACACAGACACAGACGGAGACATGTGGTGGATTTGTCCTCTGTTCTCACCTGTCCCTCTGTCCCCCGGACGTCCAGGCACGGCCGGAGTGATCATCTCCCTGTCGCGCATCTTCACCAAGCTGCTGATCAAAGACGAGAGGAGGAACACGCTCATCTTCTTCCTGGTCTCCATCAGCATGGAGATGCTCTGCTTCCTGCTGCACCTGGTGGTACGGCGCTCCCGGTTTGTCCGCTACTACACCGACCACGCCCAGGGCAAAGGGCCGGGCAAAGGTCACGACCCTCGGGACAACGGGACGGGATACAGGGTCCATCATGACGTCACTGCAGAGGAAGTAAGATTTGTAAGTTTATCGACACCATCTGGACCTTACTGTGTTTTTAGTAAATGTGGGTGTGTAAAAGTATTTTCAAATTGTGTTGAGAAAGTAGCTGTATATAAAGATGGACGACATGATGTGAAGCCAAAGTGTCTCAATCGCCACCTGGTGGCTGGCTGCAGTATGGGTCATAAACCCTGCCTCCTCCATGTTAGTGGATGGGACATGGACCAACTGAAAAAGTCAAATGACTCAACAAATACATTAATCTCAAAGATGGTTTCTGTATTTTAAGGTAGTTCTTATCACACTGATCTCTGTCCAAGTGTTAATTGCTCTGATAAATTTGGTTTTAATTAGTCTGACTCGGCTTTTCCATGGCTCCATTCCCTGGTCTCTACCGTGCAGACTGGATGATGTGTCATCCATCTTTATTTACAACCCATCATCAATCTTTCAGTAAAGTTCCTTGTGCGTGTTTCGTGTTCTAAACACGATATAAATGTTGCAACGACAAACAAGATGAAATATCAGCGCGCAAAACTGTTGTTGCATGCAACAAAATTGTGGATTTCTATGTCACGTGTGTGTGTGTGTGTGTGTCTCTTGCCTGCTTCAATGTGAAGAAGCACTCTGTGTGTGTGTGTTGGAAAATGCAGAATCATCATGGTTTTGCTTTTTGGCTTCGAGTCACTGAAGGGAAACATTGATGGTGTGGGGGGGGGGGCGCTGAGGAGGATGACTGGTGCTGGTGATGGAGACAGTTTGAGAGAGAAGAGGAGAGGTGGAGGTCTCCTGCGAATAGAGAGAGAACGTGGGCCGATTGCCCAGAAGACGGGGGGAGGGGGGGGAAGCATGACATAAATAACAAAAATGAAAGAAAGTAAGAAAGAGGAGGAGCGGTGAGGACGAAGAGGAGGACACAGAGAGGTGACACGAGAGGAGGAACCACCCCTTTGTGGTCACGCTGTCAGACATGGAGCTAAGATGTCTCGTAGCACCATCTGAGTGTGTGTGTGTGTGTGTGTGTGTGTGTGTGTGTGTGTTCAGAGCCCTCAAAGGAAAACAAAGCACCTCAGGCTGTCGTCTTCTCATTTGTGCATGTTGCAGTTTTGTATGACAAACGTGAGTGCACGAGGGAGGTCCCCCTTGTGTGTTACAGTGGTGTGTGGGTGTGTGTGTGTCTGTGTGTGTGTGTGTGTTCTTCATCTGGCTGATTCAGGCAGCTCTTTGTTCTGGTTGCCAGGGGAAACCAAGGCGGCGCTCTACATCATGGGATAATCAAGAAGAGTGAAGCCTTCTGGCCTCGAGTCGTCCAATCAGCTAATGGATCTCTCTCACTGTGTGTGTGTGTGTGTGTGTGTGTGTGTGTGTGTGTGTGTGTGTGTGTGTGTGTGTGTGTGTCAGTGTTAGTATATTCGTGTGCACACCTGAGTGATGTGCATTTGAAGTGTGTTTGAAAATAAGCAGTAGAGGGAGTTATCTATATGTTTGGATAAAAATTAAATGTGTGCTTGTGGCCTTATCTCCCTCTGTGTGAGTGTGTGTGTGTTTGTGTGTGTGTGTGTGTGCACTCTGCAGTCGCTCTAACATCATTGCATCAACCTACAGCCAGTCACAGTCGTCCTCTCTAATAGCCGCTGCCATAAAAAAGCTGATGTCATGCAGCCGTTAGAAAGGACAGAAATCAAACCACTGCTGTGTATTGAGTGAGTGTGTGTGTGTGTGTGTGTGTGAGTGTGTGTGTGTGTGTGTGTGTGTGTGTGTGTGTGTGTGTGTGTGTGTGTGTGATGCCTCTAGTGTCGTCTACATGAACTGTTTGTGTTCTTCAAATACGCTCCGACATCAACTCATCAGGTTTCTCCATGTGATAGTAGTCCCCTAGCTCTTCTTCCTCCTCGTCCTCCTCCTTCGTCTTCTGTTATATTTCTGTCGGCATAGGATGCTGGATTTCAAAATAAAAGATTGGAAAGTAAAAGGTTTATATTTAACATCAAAAATGAAATGAAATGATAAGAAAGATGACGAGTGTGGAGGAGCAGCCGGACACACAAACCACTCGTCATAGGATTAAGATTTGAACCTGATAAGTTAACATCATGGTGTTGTCCCTCATGTGGAAACTTAATTTAAACCAACTGAAGAAGCTCTGTGTTGGAATGTGTCTGTCTCCGTCTCTCTTCAGGGAAATGGAGGGACAGCTCCGACCCCCACAGAGGACGGCGTTGAGGAATTTGTGGGAGGAACCTATGTGCGATTTGATGCCCCGAAGGCCAAGATAAGGACGAGCTGGCCTGGAGTCCGGGGTACTGTCTTGTTTTCAGCCTCAGTAGCGAATAGTCCCATTTCTTAAACACACAATTTCAGTTCCCAAAATATGTCTTTTCATCACAATCCATCAATTAATCTCAGAGAAAATGTTGAAAAACATCACATAAGGTTAAAGAAAGTAAAAAAAACTAAATCCTAACCCAGAGGTTGTAGTGAAGAGTGTAATGTTTTTGTGTGTTTGTGCGTCTCCTCCCCTCAGACATGATCGTGCACCGGTACGTGGTGTCCCGTGTGATCTGGGCCTACATGCTGTCCATCGCTGTGACCTACAGCATCACCCTGTGCCTGTTCCCCGGCCTGGAGTCAGAGATAAAGAACCAAGAGCTAGGGGAGTGGCTGCCCATCCTCATCATGGCCACCTTCAACATGGCCGACTTCGTGGGCAAGGTGACGGATTCAAGACTGTTTGTGTATTGACTCAAGATCATTTTCATCACTTATCATTTAATACAACTATCACTGAATTCATTGTAAGTTTATGCTAATGAGGTGTCAGTGTTTCTTAAAGAATGATCGAAGGCCACACGATGGATTTTCAAGGACAGTCTAGAATCTAGAGTCTAGATTCTAGAGTCTAGATTCTAGAGTCTAGAAGGTGCATTGGTGTTTTAGGAGATGAAGGTAGAATAGAATAATAGGACACACACACACACACACAGTCAAGTTGAGTGTGTCTAGTGCCCCCATGTGGCAAAACAAGTTATTGAAGTTATTCCCAGTTTAGGCCAAATCAAACCAGTGCTATTTAGACGTTCATCACCACAGGTTTAAAACCCCTGGTGCGTCTTTGCAGT
This sequence comes from Platichthys flesus, assembly GCF_949316205.1. Taxonomy (NCBI): domain Eukaryota; kingdom Metazoa; phylum Chordata; class Actinopteri; order Pleuronectiformes; family Pleuronectidae; genus Platichthys; species Platichthys flesus. The sequence goes on from NC_084960.1 coordinate 3,392,317, forward strand.
GAGTTGAGTTACTTTATCTTTTGAATCCAGTCGGGTTTGTTTTATAAAGTTTATATTTATCTTTTCTATGTGAACCATTAAAAGTGTGTGATGGATTTATGTCTGGTTATATTCAGATATTCTCAAACAGTGTGGGAAAGATCCTTTTTCATCCACACTTCTCAAGAGTCTGGGGTTTAAGTTGCACTACAGAGACAAAGACACTTTCACATTGTCTTTGTTGACAGTGACAGCTCCACTGACGTGTCTCCTGCTCCTCAGATCCTCGCAGCGCTGCCGTACGACTGGTCCGGAGGCCGCCTGCTCTTCTTCTCCTGCCTCAGGGTGGTCTTCATCCCTCTCTTCGTCATGTGTGTGTACCCGGCCAGTGCGCCCATCCTGTCCCACCCGGCCTGGCCCTGTCTCTTCTCCCTCCTCATGGGAGTCACCAACGGATACTTCGGGTCTGTGCCCATGATCCAGGCTGCGGGCAAAGTGCCGCCCGAGCAGAGGGAGCTGGCAGGTGAGATGTTCACCTTGTTCAATCTGAGATCTACTGGAAGAACATCTCAGGAACACGTTTGTAATTTAGACCCAAATAAACACACTATTGCGATTGAGGCTGATGCTGCAGCTGAGGATGTTTAATGACCTGATCTGCTTAATCTATTCCTCTGTTCTCTCTCTGTATCTGCATCACCCTGCGTCTCTCTGCAGGAAACACCATGACCGTCTCCTACATGACCGGCCTGATGGTGGGCTCCGCGGTGGCGTACGCCGCTTACAGCTTCACCGCGCCCGGAGCAGGAACACGCTTCTCCACGCTCAACGTGCACACGGCTGCCAACGCTACCGGCTACTGAATGTCATATTAACACATTAAGGCTGTAAACACACACCTACATGTACACACTCACACACACATGCCGACATTAACATTAATCCTGGGGGGAGAAGCAGGACAGACGGATTCTCCTTCCATCCACATCCTGCTTGGATTCGGCTCATTGGCTAAATGAAGGTGGACGAAAGGACAATGAGAGAAATGTAGCGTCGCAGGAAATGATGTTAACCAGTGAAATGTAGCAGATTAGAGAATTTGCTCGCTCGGTGATCCAGTGACCTTCACATGTTCTGCCATGATGAACTGCCCCCCCCCCCCGTTTGATTTGGGTGATGTGATAAAAATCTTCGTGCTTTACCGTCTAAAAACAAACTTCCTGCCCTGAGGGTGTTTGGCTCCACCAGCCAGACGGTTTCAGTCTCATATGAAATCAATGTGACCTTTGACCCCTGAAATCAAATCAGTTCATCTTTGAGTCCAAGTTGGAACTGGTTCAAATCCGAAGTGGATCCCTAAAGGCAGAGATTTGATTTTATGTTCCAGAGGCCATACACAGGTTTTCTGAGCCCGCTTCACCTTCGACCTTTGAAATCTGATCCGTTGGATAATAACAATTTTCACGAGGCATAAAATAGGTTTCATGATGTCACAGTTACCTTGACCTTTGACCTTCGACATTCTAGTCAGGTCATCTTAGAGTAAAACGCTGAATGCTAGTCCCAGATGAAATGAAATTCCCTAAAGGTTAATCCTGATGTTTCACATTCACAAGAACATGAGGTCACTGTGACCATTGACCCTTGAACCCCCCCCCCCCCCCGAAAAATGTCAAATCAATTCATCTTTGAATCCAACTGAACGTTCTGTATATTTCATATCCACGAGGATGAGAAGGACAGATGGAAAACCTGAGAACAGCCTCTGACCACCGGCTGTTTCCGACACGGAGACATAAACAGTGACATTAACAGACACACGCTCCTCATATGAATGAATGTAAACACTCCTGAGCTCAGGGTGAGTCAACAAAAGTGTTGTTATATTTTACAGGAAGAGAAAAACATTAAGAATTTGATATAAAAGACGTATATAGGACCGACGCCACTGAGACACAGAATTAGAACATGTAGAGTTCCAGTTAATCAGACCTGAAGCTGTTGAAACCCTCTTGATTTGTGGAGTTCTAATTGACTCACGCTGATGTATCACCAAAAAAATATAAGAAATGTGCTTAAATCCTCCGTCTGCTTGTTTGTCTGATCAGGAATGAAGAAAGCTTCTGTTGTATTTATTTTCCTTATCATTCTTTTCAGCCTTATGTTGTATATCTATAAAAAAAAAACTGCTGTCAAAATGAATAACGGTAAAATAAGAGGAAGCTGATTTTCTGCCTCATCCTGAGTCGAGAACAAGACGTTGGTATAAATCCTTCTTTCTGTCTTTGTCCCTCTGGACTGTGTCTGTGTTTAACGTCCACGTGATGTGTGAATCGGGGTGAAAAGACGATTAGTGCCAAAAAGGTTTGCCTGTTTCTGATCAGTGTTCGTAGCCGAGTAACGAGTGAATGTCAAGTTGTACATTTACAGAATAAAATGCACTGCAGGCGGCTCAGAGCTTCTTATTCCCCCCCGTCTGTTTGTTTGTCAGTTTGTTTGTTTGGTTTTGAACAGGATTCCTCAAAGAGTCAGGTTGTCCAGAACTTGGTCGGAGGATGTGCTGTGGGACTGAGAAGAAGCCATTTAAGTTTGTCGTGGATCCAGGATTTTATTATTCCACTTTCTTTAACATTGCAAAAGCGTTTTTTAAACATTTCCCTTGATTTCTCAGAAAATAATCTATGGATCTCGATGGAGATTGATATCTATGAGTGTGCAGCTTGATTGAATTTGAGAGAACCATTGGACCTCTGAACACAGATGCAGGAGTCTCCTCCACTTCTTGGTTCCTCCGTGTTTCCCGTTGGATTTGATGAATCTTTCAGCGGTCGGAGACTCACTCTTTATGCATTATGAAGAAAACAGGCCTGAGTCTGTGGAGCGCCACAAAGTGCACTACACTGTGAAGGTGACGGCCTGAATGGAGCCGGCAGTCTGGGGTGTTTGAAGAATGGTGAGGGTGGCGTCGGGGAGCTAACCTCATTCCTGGCTGTAGGCTCCCTGCTGTGCTGAGGGGGCCCCACTGCCCCAGGGCCCCCCCCGCTCTCACTGAGCTGCTCAGTGTCAAGGTGTTTTTAGGTATTTTTGGTCCAGTGTGTCATTGAAGGACACGAGAAGTGTCCTCGCTCCCGTTTCCCTCCGTCTGTGAAGAATCGAGGTGAACATAGATTTAGGTCAACTGAAATTAGGGGTGTGGTTTTCTGTAGATATGCGTAATGGTTTGTGACAAAAACCAGTTTGACTTTGAACCGTTCAGTGGAAATAATGACAATTTGATTGTTTCACTTCAGAATCTTATTAATAACATTCTGTAACTGAACTGTGTGGATTTCCTTTTCATTGGTGATGAATAATTGATCCTTGCAGGTCATGTTTCTGATGTCAGTGACTTATCAAGAGTTTATCAACAGATAAGGCTTCACCCCCCCCCCCCCCCCCCCCCCAAATAAAAACCAGAAGCCAACTGTACAGAGCAAAGTGCCGAGAGACGCCAAGTAGGTGATGTAGGTCTGGTTGTTTGAATGATTAGGAAAACAAACTGAAGGGATTCACATGAAACTTGGGGGAAAGATGTGGAATGGGGAAAAAAAACAAAACATTAAATGTTGCCAAAGTTTCAGATCATGTTTTTTCAACCGTGGCCGAGGAGTCTGGAGTCTGGAGGTTACTTCACGGCTGTGGGTAAACATCATTCACTCCACAGCTGCAGGTGACTGAGCTGTCTCATGCAAACACTCGGGGCCGGGTAGTAAAACTTATTATTCCACTTTTTATCTCATCCCCAAGGTCGAATAATTGTCAGCTTGCCATGGCCGCCTATTTTTATCAGTGCGATAACGCCCCAGCTTCTCACCATTCACAGCAAAGAGCTCCTACAGATACTGAGACACTGTGAAGTATCAGTTTGCTGCAGAGAGAATGGTGTTGCATATCCAGGAGGTGCTATCACTGTAAATCAGATCATTTTTGTGTGATTGTTCTTAGAGCTTCAGCTTCTCTGCCGGTGTCATTATTGCCTGCATGGTGGTTGGATGTCTGATTAGCTTTTTATGAAAGTTCAATATATATAATTGAAGGATTGATTATTGCCCCGACTGGCTGCATTGAGTAGTGACATGCAAATTATCTCATGAGGGGAACCAGGCCTGGATGTGGATTCAACTGTCAATATTTAAATTCCAATCATTTCTGCCATAATAATAATAGTTTTTTTTTTGCTTAATCTTTGAACTTTCAGATCAGGTGCACAATTCTCATTTAATTATTTTGTACATGAGCCTCAAGTGCGTCGTTTTACCATCAGCAGCTAAATAAACAGTTGTTAACATCTTTGTGTGCGTTGTTCCTTTTTCCTGCTTCGTCTTTAGATGGAAGCAGAACAGACATGTTCACTCAGAGAGGTTCAGATCACAGCTTCTCCGTGTCTGTCAGAACAGGAAGCCACCGCATTTAGCCCGTGTGATTTTTGTTCCTCCTGTTGAAACAGCTGTGAGCAGAACAGGTCGTCACCACCGAACCTCACAATATGTTGGTGCTATTTCTGAGAAATGTCTGAGCTGGTGTGACACGTTTCATCGGGACAAATTTGATCTTAATTGGACACCAGAGAGGAGAAACGATGCCTGGTTATCCTTAGATAAACATCTTCCCTGCGTAAGTGCCCTTGAGCAAGACTCTGAATTCTCCTTGGAGGGATCGATGGATAAAATGGAGCTGGAGTGCCTGAAAGAAATCTGGGTGTACTGCTTCTGTCCAGCAGGGGGCGCCGCTGTGCAGAGAATGCTCAGTGCAGTACAAACAGATTCCTGAGAAGAGTTTGTTTCACAGATCAGAGGTTGTGTGTTTTTATTCGTATTTCATTCATATCTGTGTCGGGGAGTTAAAGATAAACGTTTGCAAAGAGAAATCCTTCTTTATTCTCTTGACCTTTGACCTTTTCAGTTGCAGAAGACCCACAATACTGGATCCGATGATATCCTAATATCCTGCTGCAACTTGTGTTCATAGTGATCAGAGGTTAAAGTGTTCTGGTTGACTCTATAAAGTGTGTCTGAGTGTGTGTGTGTGAACTTGAATGCTCACATGTAAGTGAGTGTGTTTGTGTGTTTGTATGTTGTGTGTGTGCTAATTCTGGATGTAGCTGCAGGGAAAGAAACTCTCTGGCGTGTGAAAGAGCAACTGATCATTAGTCACCCTGCTCCACATAGGAAGAGAAAAGCAGGAGGAGTGGGAGCTGGAGGAGCAGGAGGAGCAGGAGCAGGAGGAGGATTAGGAGGAGTAGGAGCAGGAGGAGCAAGGAGGAGAGGAATGATGGAGGAGACAGAACAAGGTAGAAGGAGATCAAGGATAACAGAGGCCTGCTCAGTGTTTTAAAGTTATAAACGCAGTGCTCCCTCCCACATGAGCATCATAACTCGCAGCTTGTATCTGACCTGCTTCCTGCTCCTTGTTGTGCCATTGATCAGCATCACTTGAGGCCATGAAATACAAAATGCAGAGTCTCTGCAATCAGCTTGTTTGTTTGAATGGATAATGGCAGTTTATTGATTTTGAGAAAGATACAAGTGGAATTGTTGAAAGTTCCGAAGAAGACATAATCACTTCTGGGACACATGTCCGTCCGTCCTTCCATCTAATCCCAGCTGATTTAGGGGGAGAGGAGGGGTTCACCCTGGACAGATCACTGGGCCAATCAGCCGCTCACACCTACCGAGAATTTGCAGGACAAAGTGGATAAATCCCACACAAACACAGGGAGAACATGCAAACTCCACACAGAAAAACAATGCTCAAGATGGGATTCGAACAAATAACCTTCTTGATGCATGGCCACCACTACTCCACCATGCCACCCTGCAGTTTGCACGGTTTTACACATTTAGAGATGCAGTGTTTTCTCATGTATTGTCTTGTTGCATCGAGAAAGTGTGTTGTCTCGTATCCTTTTGTCCCAAATAAGAGTTAATTCTCAATAAGCTTCATCTTTGTAAATGTGTCACTTCTGTATATAACATCGTTGCACATCTGTCCCTCAGAGAAGAGGGGATTTTTCCTCTTGAGGTTTCTCGCTCCTCTTCTGTTTTCACGTTTCATAAATAAATCTTGACTCAACAGAGGAGCAAAGCCAAAAAGAACAAAGTGAGTAAGACAGAGGAAGATAAACACAGGTTATATTTGGAGTTCCAGAGGCGGAGGAGGGTGGAGATGGATGACAAGCAGCAGAGGAGCGACAGAGAGAGGGAACAAAGACAGAGAAAAGGGGAATGTAACCAGGGTGAAGGAGGGCAGGAGAGAGAGAGGGAGGAGGATGAAGAAAAATGGCTTAAATATGCAGGGTCGGAGGGATGAGGAGAGAGGGAGCGAGCGGTGATGGATGGATGAAGAGAGAGAGTCAGAGAAGAAGGGATTGTTTAGAAGGAGAGACAGAGGCGCCATGATGAGCGACACGATGGACAGATCCATCTCGTAAGTAGGATGGATAAAGGACAATAAAAACTCTGTGTCTGTGAAACAGGAAATCAAAATGAAAGACGACACTTAACTTCCTGGGCGGTGAGTGACGGCCTTCACCTGCAGGGGGCAGCCTTGATCTCCCTCAGGTCATTTTATTCTCTGTCGTGTTAGACTGTGTTTTAGATTTTACAAATATTAGTAAATAATAATTGTGTATTTTTTTTAATAAATTATTTTAATTTATCTTTATAAATTACAATAAATTACACGGCCATCTGTCAAAAAGAGGGAATATGAGAAGTCAACAAATATTCTCTCAGCTCTCTTAACATTTATTAATAACATTGAAATGAATGTGATGTAATTCAAGCAAAACCACATCATGAATTTCCTCTTTAATCCAAAGCTAAAATGTAAATTAGCATTTGGCTGCTACTCTGCTAAGCTAAGCTACCGGTGGATCCTTTTTATTTTCCATTACAGAATTTACCTGCCGCACATTTATTTGGAATAATTAATATTAATATAGATAACATCCGTGGATAAAAGTACGTTAGTTATAGCGATGCCTTTTAAATTATACATTTATAAAAATAATTATCAAAACAGGTTTGAATATGTAATTACTGCATTTTGACAATTTAATGCATCGGAACTAAAAACTTAAAAAACTTTGGAAAACATCAGTTTGAAAATAGCTACCATAAAACCGTCTTAGTGGTTTATTGGATTTGTACTGGACGTTTTGAGTTTGTCACATGTCCACTTTTACCACTTCTACCCATGCCAGCCACCAGGGGGCAACCAGGAGGCTTTGGCTTCATTTTTGGAGTTAGAGTTTTTACAAATGAAGACAAACCGGATGAATCTCACATCCACTTCGCCATCAACTCTTCTCCTCTCTGGGTTTTTGGCAGCTGGACAGTCGGAGGAAACTGTTTCCTTGATGAAGTCCTCGCTCCTTCATTAGGGCGAGCTGCTGCTGCTGGATTCAGTCGTCAGGTATTCAGTGGGCATCGCCTCGTCTTCACAGTTACAATGAGATTTCATTCAGTCACTTCTGCCTGTGAGCGCACAACAGCAGCTGCCTGTATGTGTGTGTGTGTGTGTGTGTGTGTGTGTGTGTCTGTGTGTGTGTGAGAGAGAAAGAGAGAGAGAGAGAGAGGAAGACAAGTAAACATGCTTGAAATACAAAGACTGTGATGTTTCATTCATTATGTTGTCAGCATGAATAATAGATAGCTAATTGATATGCAGCGCATCACACATCATGCGCATACACACGCACAAACACACACACACACACACACACACACACACACACACACCCATGTGGTATTACGCTCTGAACTAATATTTGTGAGGCTCAGTTGTCATTTCACATTCAGATTTATCACAAGATGCAAAAGAACAAGAGACGGAGTGTAAAGAGATCACAAGCCGCAGAAAACAAAGGACACACTCACACACACATTAACACACACACACACACACTAACACACACAATCCATACATACAGTACATGCACTCAAATGTAGAGGGTGCAAATTATTCATACTTCTGTAACCAAGAAGTTTTTGGTTATTGTAACAATCAGAATTGTCTCTTTACTTATTTACTTACATATGAACCCTGAGCATTAAACAAATACACATGTGGTACTAACATTATAAACCCTCTCTTTCTCTGACACTCAAAACACCAGCTCCAAGGACGACCTGCACAGGACCATTGTTTATGGTCCCAGTAGCACCAGAGCAATGTCACAATGTATAATGGGAAAAAACCCTGTTCTCAAAGGAGGCTTCAGGTGGTGAAGAAGGACGGAGCTGAGAAGGAAGGACGGAGACAGACAGAGGGAAGGAGGAGAAAGAACAGTTTGAGTTGTAAATATAATAAAAACTAAATAAACCTTCCTTCTCTGTGATAGAACAGACTTGAAGTCGTGAGTTAGTGCGCAGACTCAGGACTGAAATAACAATCCTTTCAAACTGTGTTTTAACGCCTCCTCACTTAGAGACGTGTCTCCTGGGAAACTGGAAACTAACACACACATGGGTTTGTACAGCTGTCTTAGTGAGGACACCCATCTGCCTTATGCATTCACTTGCCCCTTACCCTAACCCTCCAAACTAAGTGCCTAACCCTTAACTTAACCTAAACCTAACCCTAACCCCAAAACCAAGTCTTAACAACCAAAACAGTCCATTAAAGGGGGGGGAGATCAAAATGTCCTCACCCCGTGGGTTGTATACACAAGCTGGTCCTCACAAAGACAGCTGTACAATCCCACACACACACATAAACCTGATTCTAACCCTGCATACTAAAAACGGCCCTTTGATAAAGTGCAGGTCGGTTAAATCTCCTCATTCTGTCGGGTCCCTGCTCAGAATGATCCTCATCGAGATAAATGTACACACACACGAAGGTGGGGGGGATTCAACAGTAAAGAGGGCTCACACACACACACACATAGATAAGCTACCTATACACAACAAACACACACACACACACACACACACAGATAGGCTACAAATACACACACACACACACACACATCTCTCTGCTCAAACTGTAATGAAAACTCAGCCTATAGAAAACCTGTGTTCCTGCGGTGTCAGCCAATCAGAGCAGTGCATACTCACACACCCACTGGAGGGTGTGTGAGCTGCTGAGGCAGGATGGAGAGAGTGTGTGTGTGTGTGTGTATGTGTGTGTGTGTGTGTCGGAGGAAGCTCCCTGCAGGTTCTGATGTTGTGCTGATTTTGGTCCTTTGGGGGAAACGAGGCGGCCGAACCTCAAGCTGCTGCTCTCACCATGAAACAGGAACACGCTCAGTTCACGTCAGCAAAGATTTAATTACACGTGGACACACAGGAATCTAGAAAGCACACACACACTTAGCCGCACACACACACAGACAGACACACTCCCTTGGCAGCTCTCAGAGTGCAGAGTCATGAACGGTCAGTGGTGGAAAATGTGTCTCCCGCGGTCAGCTCTGCAGAGGAAGCTGAACTTTCCTCCATTTTATTACAACCAGCAGCTTCATTACTGGGCTGCCAAAATGGAGGCCCGAGTGAGTCCACTGTTGATTAAAGGGACAGACCTCGCAAACTGAAACAGGCACAAAAACATTAAAGTTCAGTGAGCCTAGCTTAGCATAAAGACAGGAAACAGGTGGAAACAGCTAGCCTGACTCTGGCCAAAGCTGATGAGGGCCCCCCCCGATCAACATGTTACGTCTGTTCTGTCATTCATGAAAAACGAAAATTTGCCCTTTTACTAAATGTTATGTTCCATGGATCAGTTCTTTTTACAGTGTGGCACATTAAAACCCAAAGTGGTTCAAGCTAAAGTAATATTTTGTGTTCATTCATTAGCTTTGTCAGAGCCATGCTAACTGATTCCCTTCGTTTCCTGACTTTATGCTAAGCTAAGCCAAGCTAACCGGCAGATGGTTGTAGCCTCATATTAGGCTTCATAAAGATGGATGACATGAGAGCTTCGCAAAAGTGAAGCCAAAGCATCTCGATCACCCCCTCTAGTGGATGACTGCAGTATAGCTCATAAACTCCACTTCTTTATTTGTGGATGGGACACAGACCAAACTAGAGTCAAAGTAGACACTCAAATGTTTTCTCTAATATGGTTTTGGTCATTTGAGCAAGTTGTTGTTACACTGATGTTCAAATGTTCTGTTTTCTACTCACACTGCAAAATGTATAAGACCTCTCAGTCATGTTTTTGTTCATATTTCAAACACACTCCAGTTCAGAAGGTGGCGCTAGTGCACCAATTACCAAACTGTTCCTATAAAATCTCAATTTGACAAAGTTAGAAGTTGAAAGTTCTTCGTGCAGATTTATCACTGAGGGGAACAAGGCGAGTCAAAGAAGGGGATGAAAATGAAAAGTGCAGTTTAATAGGAACACAAACGTCATTAAAAAGCTTCCTGTCAGAGACTCACAGACACAGACACAGTACAGTTCCATCTGTTTATTGATTAACTATAAAATACTGAGTTACTAAAACAATTTAAAAGAAACACTGATAAACGTGGTTGCTTTCTGTAAAAAAAAAAAAAAAGAAAAAAAAAAGACAAATACTTTCACGTACAGTATAGAGCAACAGGATAGATCTGGTTTCAGATTCATCCCTAAAATGTTTTTCTTTTTGCATTTTTACAAGATTCCACGAGTACAAAGTATATTCTGTTTTTTCTCCCCTCAACGCTGAAGGATCATTTACAAAACTTAGATGATTTTTCTATTTATTTTCAAAATAATCTTTATTTTTTGTTTTACTGTAACAGGACGATAACGATACTGAAGGAACAGCAGACGAAGAACCAGCCTCCAGTCCACCTCTCTCTCTCTCTCTCTCTCATTCTTCTCACTCTTCTCTATCTCTCTCTCTCTCTCTCTCTCTCTCTAGCAGCTAGCTCCCGGTGCCTGTCAGCAGAATTTGCTGGAGCGGCCTGGACGATTGTTCAGAGAGGGGGAAGCAAAACACAATTTTAAAACCAAATAGGAGATGAGAAAAATAAATCAAGCGCAAAAGTAAAACATATAAACGGTGATAGACGGAACAAATATGACGTCAGGCCCTTAAAAGATATGACACCAACTGAAGGCTATGTGGGGAATATGTGTGTGTCTGTGTGTGTTTGTGTTGGACCCTGTTTGAAGGCCTAAGGCTGGACTTTGGATGGAGATCGTGGGTTTATAGACATCAGAAGGCAATAACTCACTTTAAGGGTTATAAAGACGTGTTGGGAGAATTTGGGTGATTCTTTTGCACATTTTTACTTCTGCAACCTATTCCGATATTTAACTGAATTTGCTGAAATGGAAAGTATCACTTTCTAATATGAGAATTTGAAAAAGCCTGAATCTTAATGCAGTTCTGTATCAACACATTTTAAAAAGCATCATGAAAGACTGAAGAGGAAAGAATAAGAAAAAGGAAATTACTCTAATTCATATAAACATGTAAGGAGTCACAAGGCAGACAACTTAAACAGTTATCCCACATTTTAAAATGTATTTGATTAATTTGTTTGTACATTTGATAAAATGGCACTTGTTTATTTTTTTAATTTGAGGTGAAATGAAATTCACTATTATTATTATTATTTGCTTTAACGGACGAAGAATACAATCTGATAACAAACAGGAACATTATCTTATTTATGACAGATTTACTTCAAAATTACTTGACGTCTGTGTCAAATCTGCAATAAAACTGGGGTTGTCTACATTTTGTTAGATCATGAAATCAACACACTAGACGTCCGGTGTCTCACATCCCCTAATGTACCAAATCACCCAAATTCACCCTGTGTGTGTGATTGAGTGATAATATAAGGGGATAAGAGTATGATTGTGTGTGTGTGTGTGTCTCTCTCACATAGACAAAAAAAGTGCTTTAGCAGCTCCAGGGGTAAACAAACATTCATAACTGGGCACTTTAACTTGTTCACTCTGCAAACACAGGTAGGACGTATCTACCGGACCCCCCCCCCCCGGCAGCTGAGGAACCAGCAGGAGATCCACGGTGTGCAGGAACGGTGAGTTTCAAGCAGCCGACTCCTGTTTGCCAAACACGAGCAGCAGCTGGAGGAGCAGCTGGGGCTTTAGCGGATGTGATTTTCTGGCATCGTTTAATGTCAGAAAAACATAAAGCGACTCTGTACCTGCTGAACAACTTTCAGCTCTGAGAGTCAGCGGATCACCACCAACATTATTTTTACTGGGACGCCATCGTGGCAGGATTCTACATAAACGTTTTTTTTTTTTCATTTTATCTGCGAAAAATTTCCCATTAACGACATCAACATCTTGGGTCGTCCTCCAGACGTGTCAGCGAGAATACAACTATGATATATCCTTAAAATAAAATCAGACAAATCCAAACAAAAAAACAAAAGATCTCAAGAGAGTAGAAAATATTAAACCTATTGAATATCAACAAGACAATCTTCAGTCTCTGCAGTGACGCAGAGAGACGGCAACGTGGTAAGAAACACACAAGAAAAATCAACATGATACTGACAGATATAAACCGTATATACAGCATTTACTGTATACTCATATATCTGATACACTCTATACACAATAGTGTAGCCAAGTGGGTTAAGAGCTCAGGAACGGAGGGTTGGTTTCAACTCGAAGTCATTCGGAACAACTGTGTTTCCCTACGTCAGCAGACTGGAGAAAATACCAGTCCTATTTCCTACGAGAGATTCGGTGACTCGTCATCACAAGGCCTGGGAGAGTGAAGGCCACCCAAACGCTCACAACCCTGAGCACAACATTCAACAGTCTCACCCTAAATAACGGTTAAACTAGGCACGTAGAAAAAATTCATAAGCAGCTGAGAGAGCCGAAAAAGAACAAGGAGTGGGAAGGGTTGTGGACTAGGTCTAGGTGTATGTGTGTGTGTGTGTGTGTGTGGAGGAAAAAGGGGAGATGTGGGGCTCTAGCAAATACTCTAGGTAGACGTATACAACACTCCTCTGCAGCAGAGCTAATTCAAAGTGCACTCATGTCAAACAGGAGCTGGGAGGGTGAAATGTGATCGTAAGAGGGTCGGATGGACGTCCATAAAACAGCAGAAGCAAAAGAAATAATAAACCACATCCAGCACGGGACAGTTAGAGGTCGCAAACACAAACACCGCGGCTGCTCTGAGCGCGTGAGGCCGGACTGCGAGAGGATGAGCGGTAAAAAAATGTAATTGTGTTGATCAAATCAGTGCTGGCAGCTTTACACTGAACGTCACAGCCACGACCTTGATGCATCTTGGGAAAAGGCTGCGAGTGTTTACGACCCTTAAAGAAAAGGGAAAATCCACCTCGGGGACTCGGACACTGTTGATGCAGCAGCTCCTCTCGTTCAGTACATTCGTGGAGTTACTTTGCAAGTGTTGAAGTTTACCCCATTTTTACCTCTTAAATAGGATTTGTTCCCACGCCCCAGAAGCAGAAAACTGGCGCCTCCTCTAAAGATCCACTTTTCCCTTTTGTTGCTGTTCAACCTCGGTGCGAAAGAGGCGGGACAACGAAATGTAGAAATAGTGTTTGTATTATTCCCGGGTGGATTTTTCCTTTAAAACGTAAGGAACTCAAAAGATTGAAATGAGAAGTGCTCTTTTCACAGCACAAGGTTCCTTCCTCTCTCTCTTCAGCCTGAGTCTCTGAGGGAGTCAGAGGTTCTAGTCTCGAGAGGACAGATTTTCCTGCTCTGGTTTGAGGATTGTCACTGGGGGGGTTAAATTAAAGGAGGGTAGATTTTAAGTGTTTTTAATAAGTGCTCTCTTTTGGATTGCAACTCTCTCTCTCTCTCTCTCTATTTCTTTCTTTCTGTGCGTCTCTCCTTTTTTTGCATCTGTCCGTCGCTCCTGCTGTTCTTGTAGATACATTTATATGACTGTAACATCACCACAGCAACATCAGAAACACAACGTCACACCACTGGCATGTGTGTGTCCGTCCACCTGTCTGTCTGTGTGTGTGTCTGTCCTGCCGGGGCGCAGGGAGACAGATGGGCGCACTGACACCTCTCTCCTGTATCGCCATTCACAGTTCATTAAAGCTTCTCGGCGGTTTACCTCTTATAGCAAAAAGTACTCTGACATAAATCTGTTACATGAAAATAAAACACTCATATTCTCCTCTATATAACTTTGTGTGTGTGTGTGTGTTACATAAGGTGAGTATTTACACGTGTCTGTGCATGTGGGTGTAAGTGTGTTTTATGCAGAGTATATTTACACGTAGAAGGTGACTGAAGCACTCGTGCGTGTTCTGAAACGTTCCCTCCAACACGACAACGAGTGGAAACAGTTTGTGACGATGGAGTCTGTGTGTGCAAATGTTTCAGGAGTTGTTCCTTTTTATTTTAATACTGTCTGTAGTGTCTCCCGTGTCTGTGGTGGTGGAGGTGGCTGGTCGTGACAGTCAGGGTGGAGTGGTGGCGCTCTGCGAGTCACTGCAGCCAAAACCTCAATCGTGAGATCAGTGATTAGACCGTGGGTCGGGTCACAATTAGTTTTCTTTATCTCAGCAGATGACCGGGACTCCGTCAGTGTTGAAGATCATGCCAGTGGTGGGTTCGTAGGTGCCGGCCAGGTAGTAGAGGTCCTCGCTGTCGGCGTAGCGGCGCGTGTGGGTCATCTGCTCGTACTCGTCCACGCTCACCACCAGGCACTTGTGACTGACCGTCTGCACGTCGTTCTCATCGCTGTGAGACGACTGGTACAGGGCGCGCTGCGGAGGAGACACACACTTTTACTCTATCGTGTACAACACTCAACTGGACAATTTACTGCACTCTGGGGTTTACAGGGACATAACTGGCTAGATGTATGAATGAAATGATCTTATCAGGTTAAAGGAAAGTATAAAACTTCACATTTCCTTTTACAAGTCAATCTCTTAAGAATTTACTTGGTCAGAGTGAGTCCTTCACACATGAGGAACGCAGCAGGAGATTTTCCGGGTCAATGGCAGATTCCATTTTAGAACCATTCGTCTATTCCATGATTTGATGGGTTTCAAAAGCTGAGAAGTTGGTGCAGTTACATTTATTCCTCTCACCTCCATGAAGTCTTTCCTCTGGATAGAAGAGTGCATCGCTGCCGGTAAAGACTGACCACACATCTGATCCCAGTTCTGGAGAAGAAACAGGATTTACAATCAGGAAAAAGCTTCAAACTAAAGAAACACACAAACACTTTCAGTCAAAGTGTTTCATTTCTGAACCAGACTTGCAAAGTGTTATAATTCACTCTGATAATAAAGTATTTTTAGTTTAGTTTGACTTTTAGAGGCGCTCAAACTGATCCATGGTTTGGTTTGCACACAGAGTGAAAACACGTAGTATTCACAAATGATAAATAAGTGAAATTATTTCTCTACCTTCTTGTCGATGAGTTTCTTCCCAGGATTCGTCTCCTCTGGATGATAGAACCAGTTCACCCTGACCACCATGTTGCTGCCCCACGACTCCCACATGCTCTGGATGCGGCCGATGAAGGGCAGGTTGGGCCGGCCCGCCGACAGGAACACGGCGCAGTCGCCGATGCGGATCATCTCTCTGCCCCGAACGATGGCCTTGTAGAAGAGCTTCTTGGCCTTGCCCTTCATACCGCGTCTCTGCAGGAGGTCGAGAGAGGACAAACCGTCACAGGGGGGAAAATCTGAGGATGTTATTTTAAAACTACAAATTCTTATGCCTCTCCTCACCTGAGTTGGTTTCCCGAACCACTTCCAGAGTTGTCTGGCTGGAAGAAAAGCAGAGATCTTGGGCCTGTTCTCCACACTGGGAAGCCGCTGACGTTTTGCCAGCTCCTTGGTGGTGGGGAGGTGGACCCCCTCTCTCCGCTTTGGTCTCCCCACTTTCCCCTCTCCTCCGCTGGGCTTCGGTTTCGGAGGACGACCCCTTTGGCCGGAGCCCTTCCCGGTGGCTGGTTTACCGGGTTTCGATGGAGGAGTCGGAGAGGTTGACGGGGAGGGAGATTCTGAGGGAGCTGAGAGTTCCTCCTCATCCTCCATTTTCATCTCTGCCTCCTCCTTCACCTCCTCTTCCTCCTCCTCTTCTTCTTTAGTCTCCTCTTTTGCCTTGTCCTGTGCCGGAGGTGTGGAGACGGGGCCTGGTGGAGATGAAGCCGTCCTCTCTTCATCGGAGCTGCAGGACGTGTCATCAGTGGAGGAAGAGGACGATGAGGACGAAGATGATGAAGAAGATGAGGAGGAACCAGAGCAGGAGGAAGAGGAGGAAGAGCAACTTGAGGTGCATTTCTTCTTTTTCTTCATCTTCCTTTTGTCACCTTCTTCTTCTGACTCTGAGCTGCTGCTACTGTGAGACTCCTCTTTCATCTTTCTCTCCTTTCTTTTCTCCACCTCCTTTCTTTCCTCTTTTTTAACTTTCTCCTCTCTGGTGTCCATCTCCTGTCCTCTTACGACACCTCCCCGACTGTCCATCTTCTCCTTCACCAGCATCGGTGCTTTGTAGCTGGAGTCTTTCTCTGGTAGAAGCGTCTCTCTGTCTGGAGCTCTCACCTTAGCTTTTAGCACTTTTTGATTGGCTGAGGCCGTGGGGATGGAGGTGTGATCTCGTCTGACGCCTCGACCCTCGAGCAACATCAGAGCCTTGGTCTTCTTGGTCTTGGGCGAGGTGACACCTTCGTGGTCCAGCTTCACGAGGGGCTCTGCAGACAGGGACTTGCGCCTCACTGCCGAGCCTCCGCCGTCACTTGGCCCTGCGCTGGGCTTGGGCCTGGAAACGGGTCTGGAGCTGGAGCTGGAGGACAGCTGGTCGGACGGCATCTTTAGTTTGGGTCTTGGGGCGGATGAAGAAGACAATGAGGATGATGAAGGTCTAGAAGCCAGAGAAGAGCCAGGTTTGGATGTCGATAGCCTGGAGATGGGGCTGGGAAGGGGTCCCGAGTGGAGGCTGGGTCTGGAGCTGCCGTGATGGTCAGAGGAGGGTTTGGTTTTGGCTGTGGAGGCAGAGGTGGGTCTGGCCGCGGATGAGGAACTGGGCTTAGTCCCAGTAGACGTGGCCATGGGTCTGGACATGGGTCTGCTGGTAGTGGGACTGACACTGCTGGTGTTTTCTCTATCTCTGCGCTGGTTGTTGTACGAGCTGAGGTTGGGCTCGCTGTACAGATCCACAGTCAGCACTTTCCCGTAAGTGGACGGGTAGAGGGAGGGAGGGAGAGCCCGAGCTGGTTTGGAAGCAGGCATGGAGCTGCTCTTCCTTGACACCGGGCTGGGGAGGGTCGGGCTACTGGTAGGGGACGCGGTGGAGCTTTTGCGGACTGGTTTTGCCTGCGTCCCCATTGTCGGCCGGGATGCAGGGCGCGGCTTCTCCTGACCTGCCTTCTGAACGGAGGAGGTCCTGTCCTGGGCAGGTTTAGCTGGAGCCTGGGGTCTCTCTGCAGGCTGGGAGGAGGGGGGAGGAGGATCAGTCTTCTCTCGGCTGTCCGGGGTCATGGAGGTTTCTGAGGGGGAAAAAAGAAAACACAAGGAAAAGTTCAAACAAATCTATTTTTTTGAACAACTGCACTGGGTGTGCTGACGTTTGCATTGTGGGGGCCTCGTGATATTTGTGGTCTGCTCCCTCACACACTGAGAACAATATCAAGAAGGAAACAATTCTGCAATGAAAACACTACATTTAAGAACTGCTTACCCAGTGGAAACAAAGCCAGAGTCAGCAAATCAGACATGCAACATGCCGTGTGTTACAGCCGGAGCTAACACACTGAGCTCCACGGAACCACAAAGACACTGTTTTGAGCAAATGTATTAAACCGATGCAGGAGATGACAGCCATGGTCAAATATGACATGTTTGATGAAAGACGTTTCTGAGCTTTGAGCTATTTTTGTGGCTCCTGCCGCTTTTAAAAAAGACTCATCAAAAAATCGAGTGTGACAAAAGTGTTTTTGCTCTTTAATGGTCCCTACGATAAATACGTCTAAGAAAGGACGGCAACAAACCACATGTAATAACAATAAAAGACAGATGAAGTAAATTTCAAACTGCCCTAAATGGATAAGTAAAGCACTTGGGAGAGAAGCACGATGAAATCTATCTTTTTATGACAGACGTGGCTGCAGACGTCCTTTACTGGTCCCATGGAATCACTCAGAGAAGAGAAAAAGGCAAATAAAAAGGCAGAAGTGATGGCAGCACTTAACGCAGGGTGGATTAGTTTTACTTTAAGCACCACCTCCATTATTTTTACCTCCTGTGGGAAACATTAACGTTTCTCTACACAATAATTTTAAGGGAAATGACACTTCAGTCATTTCTGTGAAACTTGCTTCCTCTTCCAACTCTCTGAGTGCACCCAGTCTTTTTTTAAATGGCGGCTGTGAACTATTTCTGTTAGTTTTTCTAAATCTGTACATTGGCATTTAAAGTGAGATGCAAAAATTAAGATTTACTTCATTATTCTAGAGGCAACAATTCACAACTCCATAATCATCTATCTAGACTAAGAGCTAAGAATCCTCATCTGCTTTTGTATAAAACATCTCAAGCTCAGTTTTTCTATTAAATATAAATAAATAAATATATATATGCCCAGTTTTCTCTTTTATACTAGTATATAACCTGTTTTAAAGATGAATGTTTGTATGTTCTGTATATAAATCATTACCTGTTTCTACCACACACATATTTTTAATCTGCCTTTAAAGAGCCTAGATTCCCATCACTACTCAAACTAGACCAGTGGGCCCACTCCAACACCGTTAATTGACCCACATGGTGACATTTCATTGACATGATGTACTAATGAGTAATAGAAACTAGCAGGCTGCCTCCCTGGTCAGCTGCCCACGTCGTCCATATCTAAATCTGGCTCCAGTTCTGGACTCACCTGGTTTGGGTTTGGGTTTGCGTCCAGGTTTCCCTTTGATCTTCGGAGCCGTCTCCTCTGGCTTTGATCCGGCTTCTTTTCCCTCTTTGCTGCATTTGCGTACTCTCCTCCGGGAGCAGCTGGACACGAGCAGCGCCGGGGACGGCTCAGCACCTGGACCGGGGCACAGGGCCGGCAGCTTTTATAGTTTAACTCCAGACTCTTACGTGCATGTTTAGAGACTCAGGAATTTAAAGTTTGTTAACAAGGAAAAAAAACAACGAAGGGCGAGAGGTTACTGGCTGACACCATTACGTCAGTTTGACTGTGCACAGCTCATTTCCTCTTCAAGATTTGACATCCTCTGGAGACTTTATCAACTTGTAAAGTGCAGTAACACAGCCAGGTGTTTTGAACTCAATACATATTTTTACTGTTGTGAGTAAAGAGCTTCATGTCGTTTCTCTACTTCTGGAAACACTGTTTGCCTCAGTGTGTTAAAATGGACACTCGTGAAGAACAAGGTTCTAGTTCTGGTAAACATCTACACATCCACTTAGGAAGCAGTTTAGACACACACACACACATGCACACACACAAAGGTAATGCACAAGAATAGCTGCATGTTAGTAGCACTCTACTGGGAAAACACTTGTGCTAAAACCATCAATACACACAGACACACCCACAAGCTCACAGTGCACATGATTTAAAACCCAGCAGTGATGGTAAAATGAAATCTATAGAACGTATGATGGGGCGTGTGCTCACAGTGGATCTTGTAGTCGGGCGGCAGCAGCCTGATGTGTGAGAGCGGGATGCGGCCGCTGTCGCCATCGTCGAACTCCACCGTGATCAGATCGTCGTTCTCGTCAATATCTGAACTTCCTGTTTTGGGTGGAAAGAAAAATGAGCAGTCAAGAAGTGAACGTGTTTAGATGTTTCACACCCAGTTCCTCCCTCTGGCTGCATGTTAAATAAGAGCAGTTGCCATTAGCATGTGACTCTCCAAAATAAGAGCCTCTGCTGCATCGCACACGGATAAGATCTTATTCCTTTTGTCTGTGCTGCCAGCTACAATCAAATTGTCCATGTAAATGGATTAGGAATCATATCATGAAAGTCGAGGGTGTGTTTGTTTTGTGCGATGTTGTTGTTGTACCGTTGACAACGGTCCCCGGGTACAGGCAGCGGTATTGCTGGCTCCAGTACGCAGCGATGCGAGTGCCCTCTGGGAGATAGCGCACGGACGGAGGCTTCACATCGATGATCTGCACGCAAGGAATGAAGAGCTCGTGAATGTCAACACAACACGGCATCGAACACTCGTGCGCACAACATTTTTGTAACTGCTCAAAGTGTTTGAGCAGAAACAAGAAGAGATGAGGAGGATTGAGAGGAAAGAAATGTTAGAGACGTGCAGTTTACTCACAGCTTCCTGCAGCAGCTGTTCCAAGCAGTAGATGTGAGGTCGGTTTCCTCTCTCTCCCTCCACCACCACGCTGTATCTGCAGGGGGGGGGGGGGGGGGACGGGGACATTTGAGAGGTGTAAGGGACAAACGTCTGGGGTCAGTGGGAAAGGGTTCATGCTACTCATGACAGAATCCAGAGTCACTTCTGGTCTCAGTCAGACGCAGAAGTGAGTTCTTAACTTGATTCTGACTGATGTGATGTGTGGCAGGATGGGGACTGTGTTGTCTTTTACAAATAATGACTTTAGCAGCTTGGCTCCAGCTAGAAGGTTGTGTGGCAGAGCTACAGCAAACAGCCACAGCCCACTGGAATATGAATCCTCTGCAAACACAGCTGTAATTTGTTTTTATTGTTTCCACCAACAAGCTGATGTTTTCACCTCTGTCCGTTTGACTGTCGACTGCATCTTTTCCCATTAAATTCAATCCAGCTGCAACAAATTTCCCACATTCAGATATAATTTCAGTAAATGAGACTGAATTCTTAATCAAGATTCATTAGTGTTACTGGCAAAATAATGAAAGTGATGAAAAATCGTTATGCTAAGCTAACCTACTGCTGGTTGTATCTTTATATTTAGCTTTGAGACATGAGATTGTTCGATCTACTCATCTGATTTTCAAGAAAAAGAAGAACAAGAGTATTACACCTAATATCAAACCACCCACCAGTTTAACTATAGCTTCCTCACATGTATACATGTGATATGAAAAACTGAACAACAATCCAGTCTTTGTTTTTTTTATCTGCAAAAAATGCACCTGGTTACTTCAAAAATCGAGGACAGCAAAACTTTGCAGGACGCAGAACTGGAGCACGCTGATTGATTTGCAGCTTTTAATAGAATAAACAGATGTGAGTTTCCTCTATTAAAGGCTGCAAATCCATCACCGTGCTCTGATATAGAGATTCATGGTCTGTACTCACATGTCAGGAGAGTGCACCGTGTTCACGTGTCCGGCGTACAGCAGCTGGTCGTCCATCGGGATCAGAACTCTGAGTCCGTCCACCAGAGAGTCCTTATCCAACACACACTGCACCGGAGCTGCACACAACAGGACATGTGTGTTAAGAACGCACATAATAACTTCAGTGTGTGTGCGTGTGTGTGTGTGTGTGTACTGACCAGGTGTGGAGGACCTCTCTGATACACTGTGGCTGCGCGGAGTCACAAGTTCGTCTTCGCTGAAGCTGCTGTCCTGGTTGGGCTCGAAGTCTTCGTCTGCGGCCATGCTCTCCATCAGCCGGCTCACCGCTCCCCTGGAGGGCTGCAGACAAACACACAGGGGCTTGAATTTCACTCAACTACGACTCCATATAAAAGGCCAACATTTTTTATATATTAGTTTGTCTTTAAAAAGAAAGAATGGCCCTTCAACGAAATCTGTCACCCGCCTGAGGACTGAACTTGACTTTCTGCAAACTGATATCGCTGCTTCGGTTTCATTTGTGGCAGCGCACCAAGCTGCCAGGTCGACTATCGACTTTTCAAAGGGAAACAGCGACATATTACAACACTCACGCTGTCGCATTAAACACATTTTTTCTGCTGTTTCACCGCCACAAAGAGCCCTGCACACACTTCAGCTGTTTTCACAACAAACTGGAGTTCTGGCCGTTGGCAGATGGAGAGTAATACGACACTTTGGCAGAAAACACACAATACAAGAGGTTTGACAATAAAACAGAACAGCGTCGATCACAGGAGTCGGTTCATCCCTCCAGACTATTATTCCTGTCTTTAGTGTGTGAGCACATTTAGGTCTAATAACTAAAATGCTCTGGTGTTTCGTCCTTCCCAGGATAATTAGGTTCACACCCATAAAGACTCTGCAGCTGATCCATCATCACACTGACCTCTCTGGCCTTGGTCCTGGGTTTTGGTTGGCTCTTCCTCGTCGGGCTGAGGCTCAGTGTTACGGGGACGTCAGTGATTGGACTGCACAGGACAGACGGGCTCACAGGCAGAGGAGAGTCCTTCAGCTTCTTCTTCTGCTTTTCAAAAAGTCGCAAAACATGCATATGAATTAATGGGGACATTAAAGATGTGCAAGACAGATTTACATCCACACACGCACACACACACACTGAGGGTGGGAAGTTGCCAGGCTGCCTGCAGTTGTCCTTCCCTGTCAGCTACACGACACAGACAGCAGGGGAGTGCTGCAATGACTGAAGTACTGGGAAGCCCTGCTGGCACTTTGACACAATCACTTAAACACTCTCTATCTGCCTCTCTCTCACACACTCAGACACACAGATACACGCTCACACACACACACTCTCACATAGATGTCAGAGGTAAAAAAGGAAAGCGATGGAACCAGAGTTTAAAGGGGAAGTGAGAGCACAGGGAGATTGGAAAGATTTGACTCACTTACTGAACAACAATTAAGGATTAAGTAATTCATTATTGACGTACCTTCACCAGGTCTTTCCCCTCTTTGCTGGGCGGAGTTGGTTTGGGTCTGGGGGCGGGCTTCGGGGTCAGAGGTGGGCCTGAGCTGGAGGACGAGGTGGAGGAGCTCTGACTGATGGATCCCAGGCCTGACACAGACAGCTGAGTCGCTGAGGTGGTGGCGTCATGGAGGAAGATCCTCTCGCTGCGTCGCCGGCTCCAGGCCTCGTCCTCGCTGAAGCCTCCGATCCCGTGGCTGCTGCCGAGGTCGAAGCTGAACCGCCCGGGCGATCTAGGCGAGGGGCGGGGTTTGGGCAGGGGCTTGCGTTTGACTGGCGCTTCATCTCGCTTGGTGGGGCTGGTCTGGTCGCTGCGCCGGGACGCAGGGGGCAGCAGGGGCAGCTCTGGGGCGGAGCGCTTTCCATGGAGCAGAGAGGGGAACTTCCTCAGTCGCAGGTCTGAGCCAGAGTCTGACCACTCGCACTCTGATGAACCTGCGCAGAGAAGAGGAGGAGGAGGGTCACTGGAGTCCTGCTTCCACGGGGTCCATAACTCAAACTGGTCCTCACAAAGAGAGGACACACACACAAGCACACACATGGGGAGATCCTAGAGATAAAACCCAGCTGCTCCCATAAACATGCAGCCAGTAATAACCTGAGGTGTTAGCTCTTCTCAAATCAATAACACAGTAAATAGGACTATTGATCAAATTAAAACTAATACATAATTCAAGAATGAATCATTACATGCACCCTGATGTGACAATTACAAATTAATGAATATTTAACTGTGAATCAATAACATTATCTTGAACAAATGCTCAGATGGTGAACCTGCTGAACCAAAATGAAAAATTATATTGCGAAACCCCCGCACACAACTAATCTGTGTCCGTTATGCTTTTTACCCAGAGTGCTTTGCCTGCTGCTATGAGGGTGTTTGCCCTCATGGAGGAGGTTCAGTGGGGTCGCGCTGACGGGGAGCGCGTTAGCCGCAAACCGGGCCAGCATACCCAGCCCGCTCTCCTCGCAGCCGCCATCGTCGGAATCGAACTCCTCCTCGTCATCTTCGTCCTCGGAGGTTTCTGTTTCAAAGAGAGGATTCGAGTCAAAGGTCAAATCACATCCAGTTGCTTCTAGTGTTCGACCCAAAGAGGAGATACAGCAACAAAAGAATCACAGCCAAGACGAAACTTCTCCTCAGACAAAGACCGGGTTAATCCCTGTGTGGAAAGGAAACAGCCATCTGGATCTTACAGTAACACACACGCACACACACACACACACACGCGCACACACACAGACACAAAATCACAGGTCTCGACATGTCAGCTGATCAGAAATAACAGAGGACTGAGAGAGAGCGAGGATAGACTGTCCAAACCACTGCAGCCGACCTTCAGTTAGACTGTGTAAGCAAGTTACAGCAGGAAAATGTGATTTACCACATGCATGCGAGCCGCACACACACAGACACACACCCACTGGAAGAACCACGTGAGGAAACTCAAATATAATTCATTATTAAAATACCCTTGAGACCGAGTGAGAGGTTGAAAACTGAAAGATTCTCCCACCCCACGGGCCAGTGGAGCACAAACACACACACACACACACGGGTGACAAATTAAAACCCTGAGTAACTGAACGGAGTAATTTCAGGACTGCAGGCGCCTCAGCTGCTTCATTGCTCGGTACAATGAAGCAGCTGACATCCAGTTACGCTCTGTGGCAGATAGCAACACACTGATCAGGCCCAGTTGATACTGATTTTATAGAAAGACGACAGGAGGGAAAGATCTAAGTGACTTAGAGAGAGGGTCCAGTCAGAAACACTGCTCATCTGGCTGACGTTTCACTGGGAACACTGACATCTGCATCTATCGGAAAGCCGTCGAGATCTGTGACTGAGAGCGTCAGTGCATCAACAGTGGCACACAGAGGGATGTTATAAGTACAGATGCAGTGTTTAAACCCCTCATTACAATCGTTTGAGAGTTCAGACGGATGAGTAATGCTACACCATGGTCTCAACAAGTGGGAAAGTGCACGTGTGACGTGCACAAAGAGCTGATCGACGGCTCTGTGGGGCCCTTTCGAAGCCACTGGGGGGGGGGGGGGACTTTAACCCAAGTCAACACCTGAGGGACATTTTGGGCCCAAGTGTAAAACACTCAGTTTAATGATAAAGACACTTTGAAATCGTTCTGACTCAGCACCTTTCTAAGATGCTGGTTTTAATTTGTCACCCTTCGGTACAGACACACAATCATTCTGCTGGTTAGCTGTGTATCACGTTAGCAGTTAGGTCCATGGCAACAGATGAACAGGAGGAGCGTCTCCTCGGGGTTAGAGCGTTAACACTGAGGCTGGATGCACAGTACAAGATGTTTTATATCCTCAAAGACGACTTAAAAGAATGAAGTTATCAGACTAATAAAATAAAAGATATTACTGTGTTGAATTTAACTAATAACAGTTTTTCTGGCTCAAAGTTTAACTTTAGTTATCAGTACACAAATGAACTCAAACCCCTGGAAATCCGCAAAAAAAAGAAGGTTTTCTTGGGGGGGGGGGGTTTACTTTCTCTTTGATCAACGCTTTGTTTGAATATTTTTCAAGTGGCTAATTTTGAAAATTTGCTGTAATTCCATACGATTGAAATTCATTTTAAAAGTAATTATGAGCCACCGTTAACTAGTTTTAGAAGCAAAATCTTGATCAGCATGTGTTGTACTGTGAATCCACCATGTGTTAAGAGCAGCAGGCAGACACACAACAAGCAGGCACTGAGCGGACAGCCCTGTGAGGCCCCCTGGTATAATCGTCATATGAAGCTGGAGTGACCATGGTAACCTTTGCAAGCCATCAAGTGGAGGTAACCATGGTTCTCGTTAAAGAGCTTTAATTTATGAGAACAAAAATAATTAAAAAATAAAAAGGAAAAAGTTAATGTTCTGTATGTAGAGTTCAATTTCAGCATAGTCCATGTTAGCGGTGAACAAAAATAGAGGGAGGGGCACTTCCTACTTACAGAGCAGGTGACAGGGGTGTGGCCTCAGGCAGGGCAGCGCGGCGGCGGCGGCGAGGAGAGAGCAGCCTCGCCGTAGCGTAGCCTGGCCTTAGCTAAGTCTAGCTCAAGCAAAGCTTGAGCCACAGTAGACTAGCCGCAGCGAGGGTAGCGTGGGCTCGGGGCTGCGCTAGTCCTCGCCCAAGCTTCTGTAATGTCGCAGTGGCAGCAGCACAAGCACATGGAACAGGCTGAGAGACACTCAAAGCATCATGGGTAGGACGGGGAGAGGGGGTGAGAGGTGAGGAGGGAAAGGCGAGAGGACAGAGCAAGGTGTCTTCGAGAGCAACGTAAAAGGGAGAAGGGTTATTTGAAGGTTTAGTAGACAGACACAGGAGCTCTATTGTCCAAATATCCCCAACTTCTAATTCTATCACCTTTTTGTGTATTAACTTCCCCCATATACATCAAACACCAGGCCACATCATCAATACAACATTTAGTCTGATAGAAATGGAGCTAACCTCTGCTCAAAACAAAAAAACAAAACAAGCAGCCCATCATTAAATTTCTCTTTATTTATGTTGACTAGGAAGAATAATCTCTGTCCAATCAGATTCAGCTCTGTGTGCGAGATAAAGTGTTGTCTGAGCCTGTCCGGGAAATCTAGAGGGATATTTGAGGAAGAGAGCACTGGAGGGTGTGTGAGGTTCAGTGGCAGCTGGACAGACGGACAGAGACAGACAGACAGATGAAGCAGACACAAGGACCACAGCGCTTCGCTTTCTGTACCAATCAAATCAACACCTTTAATAGAGCTTATGCGTACCAAAACTGCAATACAACAAAATCTCACAAATTCACACAAGTTTTTCAAATGTACAAATGCTACAAAAACGGTTTGCAATCCAGGCAATAAAAAAAACACACCATAGAAATAGTTTTAAACTCTTTTTTCAAAAAGGCAACTTTGCAGAGAAGCCAGCAGCGAGAGAGGTAGGGGGTTCGTCGAGCTAAAGCACAGTCTGAACAACGGCCGTCTGAGCGACAACACAAAGACTCGAGCTGCGACGGGATCAAAGACACAGTATCGCCTGACTCAACAGCAAGGGGGGGGGGGGCTGTAAGATTTGGTCAGTAACCTTGGTCGAAGGAGTCGTCTGAGGAGCTGAGGCCCGCTTCCTCCAGCAGCAGGGATAAGTGCTTGTGTTTCTTCTTCTGAGACTTCTGACCGGACAGCAGGGACGTCGGAGGTGATGCAGGCCGCCTCTTCCTGTTCAGGCTGCCATGGGATTGCGTCCCAGAGAGAGGGGGCCAGCCCCCCCGGGCAGAATTGTGCTCCTCTGAATCTGAGTCTGGTGCGGAGAGAGTGCGGTTAATGATTTGTGAGGTCATGAGGTCACACGGACAAAAACAAGGAGTCAGAGATGATTTCCTCGAGTTTCCTCAAACTAAACCCTAAATAATCCTGACTTGATTAAACGCAGCGGCGTGAGCTGATTGGTTCGACCACGTTAAACAACCGACCAATGACAACTTTTCTACCACGAACATGCAACTGTTGAACAAGAGCAAGTGTCAAGAAGAAAGGGAGAATTGGAAAGGATTGACATAAGAAATATGGTTGATCGATAAAATGAATTGAGTTGGTTTGGTCTGGTTGTTCAGCATCACCTGCAGAATCTACCCTCACACTCACTCTGCTGTCTTTAAATCTATCTGATCATGCGTCTGTTCTGAGGTACTCACTGTTGGAGCAGCTGCTGAGCTCTGATCTCATGGGAGAGAACAAAGTCGCCGTCTTCTTCTGACCTTTCACTTTCTGGACGCTCTCTGAAGTGGAGGCCTTTGCGGCCATCTTGTGTTTCCCTCCTTTGGCAACGGAGTGGACGCCGTGCTCTTTCACACGGCTGTCAGCGGACTTGCTCTTCGACTTGTCTAATTTGGCGTTGGAGGCGAGTTTGCGGGACGCGCCGAGCGAGCTGAGCTGCGAGAGCGAGAGCGCTCTGTCGAGGTCCGACGCCAGCTGCTCCTGCTCAAACTCATGGCCGCGTTTTGCCTTCAACACCTGAGAGCGACACACACAAACCCCCTACATTGATTAAACCGAACAAGAGAATGAAGTTGTTGCTGAAATCGAAACATGCAGTCCGAGTGCGTTACCTCCAGAGTGTGACTTGTGGATGGCTCCTGGTCCGTCCAGCTCTTCTTCTTCTTCTTTTTCTTCTTTTTCACCTGCACTCCTCCACTTCCTGCCTCCGTCTCTTCCTCTTCCCTGGACACACAGAACCTCTTCCTCTGTCCTTCCCCAGCTTCAGAGTCCTCAGAGTATTGCACTGTCCTTCCCATTCTGAGATGAGAGAAAGTTTGCTCAGTATGAAACCAGAACATACTGATTAAAAGAAAATAATGATTTCAGCTGCAGGTCATCTGTTGACTCACTTTCCAGGCCTGCTGTCCAGTTTGGGAGGTGTGGCCAAAAGCTTTCTCTTCCTGGGTCGCCCTCTGCCCCGTCTGGTGAGACTCCGCCTCTCATCCTCCTGCTGCAGCCGGTCTCTGAGGTAAACACAAAAAGAGTCATGTGTCTTCCTCTGGGTTTGAAAGTCGGGAACATTACCATGTGTATTAGTAGCCACAGTGTGATTCAGTCATTTTCAACATGCTCCGACCCGTGTGACCCGTGTGCAGCAGCACTCACTGCTTGTCTCTGCGTCTCTGCAGCTTGCTCATCTCTCGCTGCTGCTCCTTGTACGTCTTCTGAAGCTCAGCCAGGCGGACACGGTACTCCACTTCCACTGCGTCCATCATGTCCACAGACAACTTACTGTACAGCTGCGGGGAAGAGAGGGAACAGATTAGGGAACAAATCGACTTTCATCAGTGGGTGACCGTGAAATGTTTTCATCATCCTACCGGCTCCTTCCTCTGCCTCCAGCTGTACTTCTTGTTGGGGTCCAGAGTTCTGGGCAGATCGATGTGGGACTGTTTCTCTATGGCCTCCAACAGGATCTGTCTGCTGGCCTCAAGAAGACAATCCAGACCCTCTAATGTCAGACCTGGAGTGGATGTAAGGAGAGCATTAGACTCTATTTTTATCTTATTATCACTTACATCTTCCTTCACTTTCTTATTCACTCACATTGGCCCTGGTTGATTTGCTCCATCTCTCTCTGGGCCATTTGGCTGAGCAGAGCCATCCCCTCAAGGGCCACCATCTCCAGAGGCCCCGCGCCGCTGCAGTCAACGCCCACAGCAAGGAGGTCTATCTGGGGTAGGAGTATTGGGGCGGGTGGGGTGTCCGGGCGGGTGTGGTTGGCCATCTCGCTGGCTGCCAGCAGGGCAAGCATCCCTGCCATGGGATCCTCAGGGCCGAAGACCAGTGGGAGAGGAGAGCTGGAAGTGGAAGGTGGATAAACAGGGGTCTCCTGTACAAGTTCTTTCTGATGGGGAGTGTGGGAGTCAACTGGAGTGTCTGGTTGTTCCAGTTCACACACAGCGCTGGTGGTTCGCTCCAGAAGAACACTCTTCTGAGCCAATTCCTGACAGTCTGAATCTGCAGTGATGCATGGTGGGTATCGTGTTTGCTCTGGATCCTTGATGGCGTTTGGTTTGGGCTCAGCTTCTGTGAGTGGAGGGGGTGGAGGATACGCTGCCTGGCAGGGGTAAGATGACACCTCCATCTTGAGTTGTTCCTCCTCTTCCTCCCTGACTTCTTCCAGCCTTTCGACTCGTTGTGGTGGAGGACTGGGGACGTACAGACGTAGCGGTGGAGGATGAGGCTTTGATACTTCCCCATCCATCTCTCTGTCTTGGCTGGGTCGCACAGGCCCGCAGCGAAGCGGACCAAGAGGTTCTGGCGCCACGCCCAGCAGAGGCCGCTCCACACCGGGTTCCTGTTTGAGGAAAGACCCCGTCTTTGATGGATCTAGTTTCTGTGGCTTAATGTCTGTGTCCAGGAGCCTTGAATGGATGTGTACTGAGGGCAAAGGGGCAGCTGCTGGTGGAGAGCGAGAGCGGTGTCCTAGAACCAGCTCTGTGTTTGTCCCCGTAGGTGCTGGGATGTGATGAGAGGGGAACGGGGAGCTAAATGGGGCGGTGACAGACTGGTAAGGGTAGCCTGGAGGGACATCTGGAAAGACAAAGACAGGTTTTAATCAATAAGAAACTTTCATCTTATCTACACAGCTTTACCTTAGTGCTGTGAAGCCGCTAAAAAAACTCACCAGGGTAGATGCCCTGAAAGGGGGCAGAGCCCGGTTTCCGTCCATCCCTCTGCTCCCTCCGTCCCACCTCCTCCTCAGACGCCTCCTGTTTAGGCCGCCGTGGCGAAGACGGGGGCGGCGAAGCAGAGCGGGGGGAAGGTGGGTGCGGCAGGGGGGTCGGCGAGTGCACCAACACTCTCTGCCCCGCTTCCTCTGACTTGAGCGTGGTCACAGGCGAGCGGAGCGGAGGCAGCGGGGTGAGGGAGGACGTGGAGGGAGTTGGCGTGCGAGAGGGACGGGGAGGTTTGCGAGGATGCAGGACGGGTGAAGGCGATGGGGAGCATATTGAGGAGGGTCTGGGTTTGGGGTCTGTGTTCCGCTTGTCTGCCTTGTCTTCCATGTCTGACCGGTGCTCGCTTGCCTTTAAACGCTCCTGAAACACAAGAGAGGACAGAGTAGAGTGTGTGTGCAGTGCACGTATGATGCAAGACTGTGCTTCAGGGTAAAAATAGCAGTTTGCGTTTGCACTGTTCAGATCTCCATGACAGTTATTCTCCTGCTGCACCACAGCACTGAATATGCATTTTACCCACAACTGGAAATTGAATGTAATTCATGCTCCAATTACTCCTGTTAAATGCAGCTGCTGGAAGAGACTACCAACTCTTTATGAAAATAAAGAGTTCCATCTTTACTGGGGACCAGTGGGCTCAGGACAGGGAGGGTAAAGAATTGACAGACGGCCAAACATGTTAATGTGACTCTTCATCACATCACAGAGAATGTGGGTTAACATTTGCATGTAATAATATCTGTCAGGCTAACTTTTCCACTGGATCCTTCAGGAAAAGACAACCTGAGCTAGTGAGGAAAGGAAGTACGATCTCCATGGCTAACGCGGAGCCGGAGGGCCACCATGATGCCCTCATTATCGTCATGCACTACATAAATGTGACCTGAGGACATTTAAAGTCGGACACACTCATGGTGGTGTCTGTATATTTTGTTGACGTATTCCATTATGGTGTTAATTGATGTCCACTTACAACAAACTGCGCGCTCCTCTGCAGCTCCAGGACCTGAGCTGTGTGCTGCTGGATCATGAGCAGCTCCTGTTGCCGCAGCATCTGGTGCTGGGAGAGGAGCTGGAGCTGGGCCGCGTGCTGCAGCGAGCTGCCCGGACCGTACACCCCCGGCCACACCGGGCCTCCACGCTCCAGAACCTCGCCTCCTGCAGAACAGCGAAGGGAAGCGTGAGGAAGACGGTAAACTGAGGTGTCCGAAATCACTAACCCTAATTAGCATCAATATGTTGCACCGAGCAGACAAATAAAGACATGTGGTTCACAATTCCATATAGACTCTGGCTATTTTCTTACTTGTTTTCTGTTAATAAAAATGAATATTCATTTATATTGCTAAAATGCAAGAAATGTAAAAATTCACCCAGACAGAGCGCAGCCTTCATACCGTAGTGTTGCAGGTGCTCAGTAGGGATGACTATTAGCTGCCCAGACTGTGGGTCCCTGGCAAACTGGTAAGACGGAGGTAAGGAGCCTTGCAGAGAGGGGGGGTAACCTTGAGGGAGGGTCTGGTGGAGTGAGGAGGGACCCAGGCCTGAGTGGGGAAAGGACAGGATCCAGTTTTAAAACCCACACAGAAGTCATGATGGAGTTACATATGAGAGCATACAGTGAATCTAGCTGCTTTTGATTTGTGTCTACACAGAGCGGACACATAAGGAGATCTCTGACTGTTTGTGCCTCTGTGCGTGTCTCAATGTTTTCAGATGTAGAAGTATTTTTGTCCTGATGCTGTTAATTCTGGACAGGGAGTGACAAAGGAGGAGGTGGAGGAGGAGGTCTGGAATGTCCTGCAGAGATCAGGAATGTCTGTCGCGCTTGACCCTTGGAGGCTGTTGCTGGACGCCACTCAACAGACACCTCCCTGCTCAGCTGCGCCAATCAGAAGAGGGCTCCGAAAGACCCAAGCATGTCATGTGTCGGTGTTGGGTTGATACACACTCTGTCTTTAGCACCAGGACGATGACACGGACACCTTCTGAAGAGGCCACATTGAAACTACTGTACTGCTAATGCTTTGGTACCTGACCACATCAGACAGTTGACCTTCAAGAAGAGAAACTTCTGCATAATGTCCATCATGTGGAAAAGCACTTGTTTAATGCCTGGTCCAAACTGATGTAAATATTTTGTAAAATAAACCTTTTCCACTTTTTTAAGCAACTAAAGCTTGCATGTCATATACATACTGTATGGGCTGCTGGAGAGCCAGACTTGGGGGCCTCCTGGCCGGGGCATCCACGGGTGGGAGGTCAGAGTGCCGTGGTCTGGAGGCCATCGCCCGGCCCCTCCCGTCACCATAAGGTTAGGGTTCATGAGGCTGGGGGTCATCATACTGGGCGTCAGGCCGCCAGACATAGGAGGAGGGTGCATTTGAGTGAACTCCGCCAGCTCTTTGGACTCTCTGGAGGTAAACGTGACACATTATTATTAATTATTAAACTGGATTTATGACAACAGAAAAAATTGTTTGATGATGTCATCAGTCACAGCGGCTCACCTGAGCACTTTCTCCTGCTCGCGCTCCAGTCGGCCGGTCAGCAGGCGCTCTTCATGGTGGCGAGCACGCTCCTCCCCTCGCTCCTCATCTACGAAGGGTTCAGGCACAGGGGAAGCGAGACGGATTAGACAGGGTTGTTTAGTGCCTGTTTGAGAGATTCCTACATTAACTGTGTGACTTACACTTATTACACTGGGTGACTTTATGAACCTTAGTTTGCTGACGCAGCCAGTGGGGAAGGTTAACGGCTGAGAATTTTCCTCCCCACATAAAACCCTGTAATTTGTTATTGTCCTTCTTTGTTATCGGCACATAACACTCCTCATTTGTTATCTGTGGTGGCCAAGGCCAGACTTAAAAATTGACCATGGGAAGATTGTGTTTGAGTAACTCTTCAGCGTGTGAGAAGCTGGACTACAAATGACTTCACTCGCTCACCTTAGTGTCACCTGACACAGATTGATAAGCAAACGTAAGGTAGAATAGTTGTTCTGGGAGGGATCTAGACAGATATTGGCCCAGTTCAGCGACAAAACTCAAGGATCACAAGTTATTAATGTTATGGTTTAATACGCCATCACCGTAC
This sequence comes from Platichthys flesus, assembly GCF_949316205.1. Taxonomy (NCBI): domain Eukaryota; kingdom Metazoa; phylum Chordata; class Actinopteri; order Pleuronectiformes; family Pleuronectidae; genus Platichthys; species Platichthys flesus. Next base: position 3,425,384 of record NC_084960.1, read on the forward strand.
CAGACGTCTCTTACATGCACAGAAGCAGCGGGAGGAGCCGAGCTGAAGCTGGGGTGCAAGATATTTAAGCACAAGCTGGTCGTGTTTGAGTGCGAGTAGAGGGTTTTAAATGAGAGCATTAAAACATCTGAACATGAGATCGATAAGCTCTAAAACTGAAAGACTAGGCTACGACTCAGCAACACTGAGATTCTCCACATGTATTATATTATACACATGCTGTCTGCGTAACGGTGAAACAACACATAAAAGACAAGAGAGGTTAAAAATCAGATGTTGGGCTGCAGCCTGGACACAAACACCATGTGCAATCTGTACAAACACACACATACACAGAGACAACTGTCACTCTGAGTGTCAGATCTCATCAGTTACTACCCTGCTCTGCTTCCTTACACACCGTCTTAAACCCATGCTGCTTTACTACGAGGGGCCAGCAGCAAACGGCTGAGATGGAGAGAGAAGAGAAAAGAGAAGAAGGAAAGCAGCGGCGGCGGCAGCACTCAACCAAGCCACCCAGAATAAACATGAGGATCTCCTCCTCGCACTTTCCATTTAACCCTCTTCCATCTCATCAATGCTGACTGAAGGTCCCTGAGCAGCAGAAAGGTTTTATACAAGTGAGCAGAATGCTTCAGTTCTGCTCTAGAAGTGTGTGTGTCTGTGTGTGTGTGTGTAGCCTGCATAGGGGACAAGAGACGTTGACAATCCCTGACATGCTCCGCAGGAAAGGTTTCAAGACTGTTACCAGGGTTACAGGGAGCCTGTACCACATGCTATCCTCCCTGCATCAGAGAACCAGCGCCACTCGCCCCCTCTCTCTCTCCACTCCTCCATCGCTGCTCCTCTCTTCATCTCGCACTCTCTTAACTTCTTTACTTCCCGGCATTCCTCTCTCTTCCCATCCATCAACCTATCGACCACCGTCCGTCTGTTCACATCTTATCGTTAGCCTCTCCCTCCTCTGCTTTCTGCCTCCCTCCATCTGTCACTCATCCATCCATCCACCCTTCCATCCTTCTATTTGGATTTTCACTTCATTCTTAACACAGGGGAATGACGCTATTAAACCAATCACTCGGCTCAAGCAAGGAAATTAATAAACCCCCAACAGGGATGCATGTGCACGCGCACACACACAAATACAAAACATCTTCACTGTAATATACACAATTCCTCATGTAAACTCTCTCACACACACACACAGCAGTCACTCTCAAGACTAATCCATTGCTTAGCAACGCTATCACGGTCTTATTGTAATTCAAGGCTTGTTTGTAGCTTTGAGTTTCACTCTGTAAAGGAAATGTTTAATGGAGAGAGAGTGGAGGTGGGGTTGAAGAAAAGAGGAAGAGAAGGGGGCCCGAGTGGGACCAGGAGGGACGGCCCCTGCAGAGACCTTCTCAGAGAGGGAGAGAGGGGGAGAGAGAGAGGCTGAACTGTGGATGGACAGAATAAGCATGGAGCGGAGAGAGAAACAGAAACAAGAGGAGATGGAGTGGGAGCACTGTCGTTGAATGACCTTGGTGTCCAAGAATAGAGAGCACTAAGGCAGAAATTGCTATGCAGCACGGAGAGCTGACTCGCCAAGAGGAGCCTTTCAACAAAATAAATCCTATGACACGATTAGCGAAAAGTTCCTTTGACTATTATGGTCATGTTACACGCATGAACACCTCAAAGTCAAACGGGGGCGGAGGAAATATGACTTTAATCCGAAAGAAAATGAATCCTCTATTATTCATGGAACCAAAATGAGGAATCACTTGTTCTCGGTTCATTTAACTAAACGGATCCATGTTCCCTGCAGGACCAAAGTCCAAAGCAGAAGAAGGAGAAAGTACATTTGTAAATGTTTCAAATATATTAAATACACTTGGTTTAACTTGCAAGAAAGAAATATAAAGATAAGCCTGACCTTCACCACGTTACAGTGCCAAAGTCCTTTTAACCATTGAATTATTCAGCTGTATGTTTCTATTCACATTTATTAAACACAACCAACAAAGTTTTACTTGAGTTGTTTGCAGAATGTGAGTCAAACCATCTTACCTTTAATAGCAGTTTGCAGAAGGGGTCTCTGTGGGTCTGAGGGGCCGCTGGCTGGTTTGCTGCTGCTCCCACTGTCCCTCTGTCGGGCCACAGCCACAGCGATGCCCACCGGAGGGTGCCGCACCTCGCCCTCCCCCTCCCGGCCAAACGAGCGAGCGCTGTCCGGCCGCTCCTGCTCTCTCTTCAGCTGGGGAGGAACCCTCAGCGCCCCTGGACCACCAGATCCGACCGATGCCCTTTCCCTCTCTCTGTCCCTTTCCCGGTCTCTCTCTTTTTCCCGGTCCCTCTCTCTTTCACCATCCATGCCAATGTTACCCAGACCCCCAAAGGGCCCTCGGCCGTCTGCGGCAAGTCTGGCTGACCCAGGACCTTCAGCAGCAAAGTTTCCACTGTATTTGATCAGACTCTGCATGGCTGAAACCTCCTGGGGGTCCGATTCGGCCCCCCCAGCTCGCTCAGCCCCACTGGACCCTCCCACCATTGACCCCCCGGGTCGGTAGAGAGCTGATGGGTCCAGGTAGCGTCTCTGACTCCCCTCCTCACCTGAACGCCCATGTCCATGTTGGGAGGTGTGAGTCTGGGGAGAATGGCTGTTGGAGTGTGGGTTGTTGTTGTTGGTGGGCCGGTGACTTGTGTGGGGGGACAGTTGTGTTTGTGTAGGTTGGCTGTGGGGTGAGGAGAGTGTGTGTCCGTGTTGAGCTGCCAGAGCAGCCATGTGAGTCGTGGCATAATTAGCCAATGGGCTGATGTTATTCCACTTAGGCTCCGCCCCTGCACGCTCCACACCCAATCGGATTGAGTGTTTAGAAGTGTCCCTGGTTTCTGGGCTGAACCTTGATTGACTGGAGGAGTACGATGTGTCCTGGCCTCGTTTACCAATGGAACCATTGGAACAAATGACTGAACCTTCCTCTCTTTGATTGCTTGAATCGCCAGACTGGGAGAGTCGAGGATGATCCATCAGGCTCCTCTCAGGAAACCTGTAGCTCTCCCGTTCCCTTTCTCTCTCCCGTTCACGCTCCCTCTCCCTCTCCCGCTCTCTGTGTTTGTCGCGGGCCTGTGAGGCGATCTGGATCGGCCCAGCCCGCTCGTCGTAAACCTCCACAGAAGGCACATATGTCGGTGCGGTGACTCGCTGCTCTCTGTTGGGGTCTCTGGGCGTGGAGGGGTGGGGCAGACCAGCTAGCGCAGGCGCAAGGGCATAGGAGATTTGAAGATTCGCAGCCGACGTTGCCGCAGAATCGCTCCGCCTCAGTCTGTCTGGTTGAGAGTTTGAGTTATTTGCGTTATGGTTGTAATGGGGTCGAGAGCCGCCCTCTTCATCCCGACTCCTTCTGTCCGTTTCTGGTATATGGAACCTGCTCACACCCCCAGGTGAAGGGAAGGTGGGCTGTAGAGGAGAAGGCCTGGATCTAGCCTCCACTGTGGAGGGATGGGAGTTTGATTTATGCTGGTGGAGGTGAGGATGAAAAGACCAACCATCTCTGTCTCTCTCCGTTTCCCGGTCCCTTTCTTTCTCTCGCTCCCGGTCCCCGCTCCTCGCCCGGCGCTCCTCCTCGTTCCGCCCATCTTGCGTAAGGTCCACCACACTGTGAGGCCGCTGCTCCTCTCTTGACCTCTGCTCCTCTCTTAGGCGCTGCTCCTCTCTTAGCCTGTGCTCCTCTCTTGACCTCTGCTCCTCTCTTGACCTCTGCTCCTCTCTTGAACGCTGCTCCTCTCTTGAACGCTGCTCCTCTCTTGAACGCTGCTCCTCTCTTGAACGCTGCTCCTCTCTTGACCGCAGCTCCTCTCTTGAACGCAGCTCCTCTCTTGACCGCTCCCTGTCCCTCTCTCTCTCCCTCTCCGCCCGGTAGAGCCGGTCCCTACCGCAGTCCCGGGACGTCCTCTGAGGGGGCGTGGAGCTGGACAAGGAGGCCGGTGGCGCAGTTGGAGGATGGAGAGGAGACTGGCTCAAGGAGGCCGGCAGGTAGAAACCCTCTGCAACAAACAAAACATTAAAACACGAGTCTAAAACCAACAGATGATCCAGATTCATGCAGACTGCAGCACAGACGTGAACATGATGAATATTAATCTGTCAACTTGCTGAGAAAAAGAAAATAAAAGAAATCCTGAGTTCCACCTGTCAGCCGAACGACTCTGGCTGCAGGTCTGCTCACTCTAAAGAGAATTATCTCTAATCCTGCTGCTACTGATGTATGGCAGGATATGAGAGGATATGTACTCTGAACTCAGCCATTTGTCTCCATGAGGGTCTTTGGTGACAGTGACTGACCTTTATGTGAGTCGTAGAGAGGGTGCTGTGACAGCGAGGGAGGTTCAAGGTGCCCCAGGGACAAGTAGGGGCTGGAGTACAGGCTGCTGGGCATGGGGGGGTAGCCTGAAGACACACACACACACACACACAGAGCATGTTACACACTTATTCACATTTCTGACATATCATTGATGTAATATCTTGGCCTCCTTGAGTTTTTAAGCCTTTTGGAGGATTAGGACGACCCCAGGATGTGGATAGAAGCATATTCTGTTGTCAGCTAACAAATCTAGATGAATAGTGCATTCATGTCTCGTTGGACAAATGGGATGAATTTGTTCCTGACGGGGAAAACATGAACGCCTCCTCAAAGTGAGTATGATGGAGAATTATGGAGTCTATTCCAAAGAAAGATCCACACAGACTAACAGGAAATGTTTGGTTGCGGTAGTTTCTCAGTTTCTCAAGAAACACTTGTTATGTGGAACTCCAGCGAAACCAGTTCTCCAAGATACTCATATCCTTTTTCTCAAAATATTAGACATTAAATTATGCCAAACTAGGTCAAATTCCATTTTTCCTTCAATGTGACTGTGATACTCCATCGTGAGTCAAAGCAGCTTGAACAGTCTCTTAAGACACACAAATATTTATATTTTAACATTTGACTTGTACTGTGGTGGGAAAGCTATTTATAAGCAGTTACTATGATGACGAGTCATGTAGTAACATTCAGTTCCATGAAATGGTGGTGAATACTAATTTAAATAATAAGCTCATTTTATTCCTAATTTCAGTCTTTTTCTGAGAATTTGCTGCTTGTACACTGTAAACATCTGAAATGATCTCCATGAATTCTGAGCAACAGTTCAGCCATTTCATTTTCTAAACAGTCATCACGTTGGTAAGATTCATTTTCCGTTCACACTTTAAATCGTGTTAATCGTTCTACACTGACCCAGTAGTTTAACCTCTTGTCACCTAAAACAATTCATTTTGTCCACGAGTGTTGGGCAAGAGTCTGCCCATCAGCCAGCTGCTGCTCTCAGAGACCAGATCTTAATATAGACAAAGCCTTGCACTCTGGTGTAATGCTCTGGATGTCAGGGCAGAGCTGGTTGCTACTCGGTCGCTGGCTGATGACACCGTGTTGAGACACAAGTTAAAACCACCACCCAGAATGAGTGAGACATTCCCTGTTCCCACACTCCAGCCATTCCCAGAAGAATCAAAGTGCCGCTTAGTGTCCCAGCACTAAGTGTCGGGGAGCAAAGCTGAAGTATAAATCTGTCCGCTGTCCGTTTTGAGACGGGCAGAAATGGAGACGGCCCGGGGAGGCGGGTGGCTGGGGCGTCAGCGGTGAGAGGACGGCACACAGAGACAGAAATATAAGAGGAATGATGTGACGAGAGCAGAGGAATGCAGGATAGGTTTCTTGCAAAGCTCCCTTTAACCACAGTTAACAGCCAGCCTTGATCTCTGACAGGTCAGATACGGGCGCTCCGGTGACGCTGCGGTGCATCGCAGGCATATCCAACGTAACTGCTGCCTGGAAAAAACCTCTCCAGCTCTGAGAAACTTCAGCTGCTATTAAAGCCCCTCACCAGGTATTAAGAGTCTCTTTGAGCCAGTGAAGGATTCTATTCATATCAGAGCAAGTCAAGCCTGCACGGCTACAGGAGGTTTCAGCTTCTTTAGCTCTATATACTCAAGCTTCAGCTCAGGCTCAACTTTAAGTCAGGCGTCTAAAGTCCACACGTTCTTCATCCCTCCCTTCTGTGGCTTCATGGGAAGTCAAGCAGGGTGCGTCTTGGCAGGAAACAAGTGGCTGACCCGAGCTTCATTAAAGTTACCTCCTCCTCTTCGCGGCCTGGAGGAGAGTTTAGGTCAAAGCCGACATTAAGCCCCTTTTCCACTGGTCAAAAAAAAAAGAAAAAAAACACCCAATAACCTTTCGTCAGCAATGGGAGATACAATCGGAATTCACTCCCAGGCCAAATGAGGGGAGTTAATCGTCTCGGGTGATGGAAACATTACACCTGGCTGAACCTGCTAATTTCGCAGGACAGCAAGGTGAGAGCTCCTCGATTTACAGTGTGGGATATCGAACATGATGCAACAGTGAGGTAAACTCCTCCGCTGGCTGGATGGGAAACGTGTCAATAACCTTTAAGCAGGATTTCCATCTGTTAGAAAACAGTGTAAAATAGGTATAATATTTACTCCCGGGTCAAAACACTCCAGCCAGAACACGCTACTCTTCATCTTCCTCTTCCTCAAGAAGCTGCACATTTTCTGGAGCAACATTACAACATGCATTGAAGAGATTCTGGTTTACCAATGTATGAAATAAACTTCATATACCTGCTAATCTTGGTGTTAACGAGGTTTCAGATTTGTCTGGTTCAGTACAAAGAAAGAAAAACGGTTTATGACTATTTCCTGGCTGTGAATTTACTTCAGTTGTAATCCTGTGCCTGCGCCGCACCCTTGCAGTGACCCTGAATAGCACAAAGTAAACTCAAGACAAAAATCTCAAGGAAAATAGAAAAAAAAACTAATCACATATAATCTGATTTGCTGTGTTTGGTAAAGCACCGAACAAGATCTGTCGTGCAGGTGATGCAATCGGCTTTAAAAATGGAATCCATTCGTCCTTCTCGCTTTGCCGTGCCAAAACACACTGTGAAATGTGTCTCCTCCTATCTGACCTTCTACTCCAGCGAGATTTGATAAGGAGACACAGAAGGACACGAGGGAACGTGGAGGGAACAGAGATTCAATCGCACACTGAGCAGGCCAGAGGGGAAGGACTGAGAGGACAAAACACATGAAAGAGATTCCCGGTCCTTCAGGGGTGTGTCTGTGTCTAAAAGCGTGCTCAAAAGCTAGGTCAGGAAAGACGTGTCAGAAAGTGGGGCAGGAGCGATAGAGACGGAGACAAAGTACTTACTGGACAGGAAGTTCAAAAAAAGAACAAGTGAGAGAAAGATAGATTACAGTAACGCATGACAGGCGATAGTAAGAGACCAGTCGCGGACAGGGAGAGCGAGACGCATTTAGGACAGAGCCAGGAGTGGAGCTACCAGTCGAGACAGAAATGGAACAGGATCCCAGTGGAGCAAGCAAAGAGGAGCAGAAGAGGAACAAGCCTCCTGGGCATTGGACGGGAGCAGACTGTGATGTCATGTGTCTTCTAGCATTTCAATTATATATGGGGACAGAAAGGAGGTCAACAGCAAAGAGAGGGAGAGACGGAGAGAGAGACATAAATGTTTGTGGAGGCGAATTTACCTTCATGAGTGTGTGATGCCCAGAGCTGAGCCATCTGCAGGCTGCTGGGATTGGCCGATCTGTACGCGGGGTCAGAGGTCAGGGGGGAGGGGCCTGGATAACCAGACAGGAAGTGACCGGAGCCTGTAGGGAAGGCATCGCCTAGGAAGAAGAGAAAGAAAACTGTCTGTCACCCTCGTACCACAAGAACCCATCTCATAACAGATGAAGACGATCGATGGTTACTATACATTCTATCACTTTCCCCATTGTGTGTGTGTGTTTGTGTGCACAATCAATAGTAATACACGCTGATGTGCCTATGCCGAGGCAGTCTGTTGTAATCACATTATTACCGAGCCACCGCGCACTCCATTTCAACAAGAGAGACCACAGACAGACTGCAGTCCGGAGAAGACGACAGTTAATGTGACCACGGCCTCGAACCGCAGTCGTCACAACAGCACTGGGCTCATCCTGTGGTGGTGAGGCTTCTTCAACTGGGAGGAAGCAGTGAGGTGACGGTGGCATCACATCCGCCTTGTTGATCACACACACACACACACTCTCGGGTACAAAGTCAGCAGGACGTTTTCCACAGGATCCACCGTGACCAACCGGCTTGTTGACACTAACTTTATTATGTTTTTAAAAAAACACATTACCTCTAAAGCAAATATCCGTTCGACAAAAAAAAGACCTATTTAAAGTGAACAAATAATCTACTCTGCACAAAGTGAGGTGTGTGTACAAAACACATGTTGAGGTCACACACCTCACCGTTAAAACCAGATCCATCCCTCTCACCCCCACAGAGTGAATTCTCATAAAATATTTCATATCTCAACATGATAACAGCTATCGATTGTTTTTATTACACTTGTTTTTATTAGAGCCCACTTCCCCCCCCACGTTTGTGTGTGTGTGTCTGCACCATTGACTACTAGTAAACTTTGAACCTTTGAACCTTTACTGCCTCTTTCAATCACAACCTTCTCTTGAAACGGTTCCACGTTTAGCTGAGGTTTCCCCTCCACCCCGCCCATTACCGAACGCACCACACAGCCATTACCCTGATAAAACTAACCATGTGTGTAGGGGAAAGGGTGCTGCCTGTACCAGGGCGAGGGGGAAGGGGCTGAGTGGGTGTGTGAGTGATTCTGTATTAGTCCTGTGGGAATCTGAGAGACATGCTGTGCTTGCTGAGTTTTCCCCTGCATCTAAATCAGTACATTAAAACCACAGTCCGTCAGCGCCTCTGCACGCACGCACACACACACTAACACACACACACACACACCTTAAATCAATAGCAAATGCTGCTTTCCAATTAATCACAAACAGGCGTGTAGAGCCAGATTTATTCAAGCTTCTTCATGTCTGCATGTGTGTGTCTTTTTTTGGTTTGTGTACTGAGGGTCTCTCTGTTTGAGTGTTGTGGCTGCACTGCATCTTGTTATGATCACTGACATGTGCAACAGTTCTTTGTGTGTTTGCAGTGAATGCCCTTCGAGACACTGCAGGACACACACACACACACACACACAGTGATTAATCTTCAGTTAGTCTCAGTACGTTAACTCAGCTGGATAAACACGCCCCCTTGTCCTGTGTGGAGCGTTGAGGAGCAGCACAGCAACGAGGTTTCACTTCCACACAGACACCACCTACTGGGCTACAACGTGTTATTCATTATAGCATAGCCTTACTCATACACAGAAGTGATTAGAGCCCATCTGTCTCACTATCATCATCCATTATAACATGTTCATCAACACAATTGAAATCGCTGACGTCCAAAGAAAAGCATACGTCTCCCAAAATTGTGAAATTGAGCAACTGTGACCTAGTTCCTTGCAACACTAAATGCAAACCACTTCACACCTCGTCTAGCAGCACAGTGGCTTCACCTTATTGATCTCGTCCTCCGATACAAAAGTAAAAATTTAACCGCTGTCAAAGATGTTGGATAAATAAACGCTGCTGCACACTACCCACTGTGATAAGTGCACCGAGTCTTCCTGTTACCACCTCTGCCAACAAATCATATCCTTCTTCTTCAGGTAGAATCACAGTCAGCAAACCAGGATCAGGATTCATCTCACAGATTTAGACTACATCCACACAAATACGTTTTTATTTGAAAACATATCAACCCTGCTGCGGCTACACCGGGCCTCCACACTAGTTCAGAGTTTTATAGCAGCTGAAACGGTGACGTTAGGAAACAGCGGCTTCCTAACATTTTAGTTTGAAAAGTCTGGGGCTGCGTTTTTCAGATGTGCAGAAACTGAGATGTTGGAAATGATGATGTATAAACCACAGCTAGGCCTTACGCCGATTCGTCAGGCTCCTGTCACATGACCCTTGTGGAGGAGACCAGATCTTATTCAAGCAATCTGTGACCATTCCCATGTCCAGCACAACGCAGACGCCCGGTGTACGTGAGTGGAGCTGTGATATGCGTTTTCAGACGTGTTGGTACAGACAGGAATTTAAAAACTGATTCGTTTTTTTTATAAATACAAAGAACCCTTTTTTTAAACCGCCACTTTTCCACCCTTCACTCCATAGCGTGCATGTCGGTCAGGCTACGTGCCAGCGGTGTTGTTATAACAAATCATTCCTCACCTAGAATCCATTTCCTAATTGTTACCTGGTGTGTGAGGAACAAAATGTAGACATAGCCCCCTTGACACACCCACACACACAGACAGAGACACACACACACAGAACACATTCACACACACACACCACCTGTCAAGGATGTTGAAGTCCTGTAGGATGTCAGCAGTTTCCAGTTCCTTCAGGCCAAACACCAGGGTCTCACACACACTCTTACACACAGACACACACAAAGATGCCCCACTAGAGTGCAGATCAATCTTAGCATCACAGCCGCCTACAGGCCTTTTATTCATGTGCGCACACACACACACACACACACCTTCATGCCAGTGTTCAGTGGAAAAAATAAAAACCTAAATTCCCATTCGCCCTTCCTGAACAGTGTGAAGGAGGAAGAGGAGGGAGGAGAAGAACCAGGGGAAACATTTGTGCTCTTCGTTCCAGAAACAACATCCAAATGGTAGCGGAGAGGGAAACGTTTCTTTAAATGTTTTGAAATGACTCTTTCATTACCTCCCTCTCTTTTTTTCACTCTGCCCTTTCCTTCCTTCCTTCCTCTCTCCCTTTCCCTTTACAACTCCATCCCACTTTCCCACCATGGACACACACACACACACACACACACACACACCAGTTGGCACTCACTTCACAAGACAGATACTTTGCCATATTGGGATAAGAGAGTTGCCAAGAAACACGCTCTCTGACTCCCAACACGTTCTAAGCCTCCATTTTCAGATCCTCATAGGAAGCGTATCTCGGAATCAGAGGAGGAGGCGGAGGAGGAGGAGGAGGAGGAGGAGGAGGAGGAGAAGGTCTGCTGCATATGAATTCTGATAGAGACGAAGCTGTAAATACGACACACACACACACACACGCAAAAAAACAATACTGGAACACGTACAAAAACACAGAAGATACGAGAGAGAGAAACACTTGTATAAATGTCTGACACACACACACACACCACACCACACACACACACACACACACACACACTGTGAACCCATCTGTTACCCATCAGTGGTACTCAGAGCTGGGTTAGCTTGAGGGGAATCTCTATTGATCTCTGTTTTTTATTCCCGGCAAGAAAAACATTCAAACTGAAAAAACTGTGCAGGGCTCTCCGGCTCTGCCACAGCTATAACTGGCACACTGACACTGGTAACCATTAATCCTGACTGTAAAGCAGAGGAAGTGCTCCCCACACAAACACGGGGGTGAAATGTGTGTCTGTCAACAGAGACTGCATCTCTCTTTTTGTGTGTGTGTGAGTGTTCAGCCGAGCTGTGAGCATGTGGTTTTAAGTGTGTTAATGATTTCAAAATGTACAAGTCTGGGTTTCCTGTGTTCCCGGCTGTTTAGAGGAAACTATTTTGTTTGTGTGTTTGTGAGCTCAAGCTTAACACAAGCGGTTTCGCAAGTTCACAAATGCCTCTGCTTTTACGATGAGCTGGAGTTTCAACATTGTCAACTTTTAGATTTGCATATAACGGTGGAACATGTTAATAAATCCCCTTTTTTCCCCCACTGGTGAAAACGCCCCCTAACATCTGGCTTGTGTTTGGAGTGGGGATGTATGTATCTGCATTGATTCCTGGATAAGGTGACAATAGACACAGACTTTTAAATCGGCTCCTAACGGCTGTTACACAAACAAGACACCAAGGTGAACGTGCCAATTTTGGCAAGACAGCGCACCAGGGGTAAAAAAACAGGGAGGCAAACTTTCCTACTGGCAATGGGAAAGGAGCCAATTGCCTTTTTTACTCATGTTTATAAATACCTATGTATACCTGCTAATTTTGGTTTGAAGGCGGTTTCTCAGATGAGGCTCCTGCTTTGCAGTACCGGGCACTGTTTCCCAATTTGTAAAGGAAATGTACAGCGCACAGACCAAAGTCATTCAAATCCCTGTGTGTAACTCAGAAAATATCAGGTCTGGGAAATCCATGTATCAGACCTTACCAGGATATGGAGTCACCTCAGGATTGTCTGGTATTTTACTTCTGAACCAGATTGTATCGTATTTGGTAAAAACACCTTAAATGGGAAGTTTAAAAAGCCTGTGTCAAGAAAAGAGGGAAATGACCTCTGAGCGAAGGCTGTTAACTTCTGACCGTCATATCTTCTAAGAAAAACAGAACCAAGACAGGTCAAAATGACAAATATTGAATCATGCCAATGATAACAATTGTTTGCTTCCTCTCTTATATACAGTTATCTATCTAATGCATCTTGTATGTTTATGTAAAGCCCTTTGAGTTGCCGCCAGGTCTGAAATGTGTTATATAAATAATCCTGCCATGCCAATAGAGATTGTAGAGGGAGAACATATGTCTTTCCATTGCACCTATAAATAAGATGCACATCATGGATGTGATGACGCAAACGCTGCAGAAAAAAAATCTGTTTCCACATTGAATTATTGGAATAAAACGATTTTTGCCAAAACAAAACAAATACAGATGCTTAGGTTTCAAAATCATTCAGTCCAAGGTTTTAGAAAACACCCAAATTTGGCCAGTTTATATTGGAATGTCAGCCTTCACGCTGTTAAACAAAGAGACGCGGTACAAGGGTAGGTGGAAAACTACTTGTCGAAAAGAAAAGATAAAACAACTGAGACGTATCTTCAGGGACAGCGACTGAACCCTGTTATTAAACGGGTCCTGGTGCTGAATTATTTAAGACCAGATCATAAGCTCCAACTTTATCCGTTCTGCTCTCAGTAGTTAAAATAGATTTTCTATTTATTATAGAGACAAACGTTATCTTGCAAATTGTATTTCTCCACCTCCTCTGATTAAGATATTTGTCTATTCTGCATTTTACACCGTCTCCAATCTAGATCTTTCTCTCTCTGCACCATATGCACACACAAATACACACATGCATACACACACAGACACACCTTGCTGCTTTTAGTGTGACTTAGTTGTCAAAGCTGACAATGCTTGTTGCTACAGGTGCAACAGGTCTTCTGCATGTGGGGGTGGAAACTCGAGACGTCTCTGGAACCATGTAGAATGTAAGTCCATCACATGCATGTGGAGAAACCCACAGTTTAACTGCAAAGCTCTCAGTTCATCCGTCACTGTCCCGGCTCTGTTCTGTGTGCGAGCAGCCAGGAGACCACACACACTGTGAACCAAACTATACAAACACTGGTTACTGATTAAAAGTAAGGATTAGCCAAATGACTGTTGTGGGTGTTTTCATAACTTCAGTCTGAAACGGTTGGAGACGGCAACATAAACACATGTAACTACATAACAGGAGAAAGAGTGTGAGTGGTGCAGTGCCAGTAAAATCTTAACAATACCGACAACGTTGTGTTTTAACGTTTAAAACGGCTGAAACTCAGACTCATGTGTGTTTGAACCTCGTGGTGTCAGGCTGTTACACTCAAATCTGCTGTGAGGACTGCAGTTGTTATTTTAAAACACACACACACGTCCCGATACCAGCAAATGTGTAGAACCCACACACAATCATGCAGTGTCCCACCATACAGAATGGTATGCACAGTTGCACGGTCACAGGTGCACTGAAACACACACAGATCACAGACACATATGTACATAAAGACATGTGACGAGTACTAGTTAAACCTGTAGCACAGGGTACTGCTGTGTGCTATAATGACAAATATCTATTTTTTAATTATTTGGAAGATACTGGGTTTTTCCACAACACACACAGAAGAAGAAATGTTTATGAAAGCAACACACACACATGTTGGAGAGGGAAGGGGTCATTCCAAAAAGGAACATGACCTGAGAGTCGTGTCTTCTCTCAAGCTGAAGTGGTTTGGTTATGACACAAACTAGAGAATCCTACTTTACAAGTTACACAACAGACACAACACACTCCCAACACAACCAACCTTGTTTACCAAAAGTACCGACTCACCAGAGTTTAAAAAAGAGACGCAGCCAGAAGTAACGTGGTCGAGATATAAGAGTAAGAATATGTATTGTTAGTTGGCTGCATTCATAATCTGATTTAAGAAATAAGTGGTGAACGCTATCAAGTGTTCACAGGAAAGAAAAGTGAAGAAATAAGTAATAACTGATCGATTAAGAGAGGCTGTTCGTGGGGTGTTAGTGCTGAGAGGAAAAAAGAGTCCCGCAAGGAGAATTAAGTGAGCAAGTTATTCGGCCGAGTTAATCTCAGGATGATTTAAAACTAAATGGCAGATGTCAGTTTATGGTCAGAGGTGCAGGTCGCCCGGGCGCCTCAGCTGGCTCAAGCTCATAATTAAGAAACAGTCGAATGTGGCTCCTCTCACACGTCAGACCTGATCCCCGTGTGTCTTCCGTGTCACTGCGCATTCAGAAATGCGGGTCTCCGGGGAGGAATATTATAAACCTTATGTAACGGGACACGTAGCGAGGGCAACACGCCGCCAAACCGACAGACACAAGGCAGTGTGCGACCTTTGTGTGTCTGAGGGTGTTGTTTGAGTCAAAGGGAAGGTTCTGGCAGAGGGAACGACTTAGCTAATGCTTGAGGTATTTCAACATGCCACAGCACGCTCTTCCACAAACACACATCTGTCACTCTTATGTTTGACAGCTGTGTGTGTGTGTATGTGTGTGTATTGTTTGTGTGTGTGCGTGTGAGTGACTGTGCGTGTCATTAGTCTGCTTCTGACAGGTTTATTGTAGCAGGGCAGTGGAGCCTTGTGCCTTCTCTTAAAGGAGCCTGTTTTCTCTCCTGAAAGATTCAATTAAACTGAGAGACGATGCGTCCAAGCCACATCTCTTTATCTCACACAGACACACACACGTAAGAGTCTGTGTGTTGAAAACATATAAAACACACACTAACCACATTAATGTTAACGTAAACAGACACATTAACCAAGTAGAGTGGAAGTCAAATTGGCATCGGGCAAGACAACACTGGCCTGCCACGCACACTGCAGGAATTATACTTACCCCCCTGTACCTGTGTTGTGTGTGTGTGTGTGTGTGTGTGTGTGTGTGTGTGTGTGTGTGTGTGTGTGTACATTTGAAGGGCCACCACATTCATCTAGCTGTGTTTGAATGTGTTGTGGTCAGGATAAATCTCCTCCTTTCTCTCTGCAGAGACTCCCAGGGGGAAACCCCAGCTCTAGCTGCACTAAGCACATTCACATGCTTCTATTCCCATACACAAGAGCTCAATCCTCCCATCTACACTGATACTCACACACACGCACACACGCACACACACACACACATCTCAGCTCTCATCCTTTGAAAACAAAACCCTGCTTTCCACCTCAGGGACTGTGCCCATTTATTTCTCCTTTTCCATTTGTCTTGAGCGGGTTTCATCTCTATCTGCTGATTCCTCTTCTCTGCCCTCACCACGACCCCTACTTTTGAATCACCCATCTCTCTCCCCTCTTCTGCTGCTGAGCACTGACGTTGCATGTGCATGCTTGTGTGCACATGTTGGCGTGTAGGAGACAAAAGAGCAGAAAAGTTGCTGGTTCAGGTGCGTTTATCCCTTAAGCCACGCAGATGAGGGGCGTCATCTTTGGCCTCATTAAGCATTTGTTCCAAACTGCACTCCCAAACTCGTACGGTCATTATAAACATTTAAAGCCATCATCTACAAAAATGCCCCAAAGGATATAACAAAACTTCAACCTGCAGCCAGTCTGTGCTCCCAATTGAATATCTGCTCTGAGTGTCCGTAAAAAAAGCTACAGAGGAAATTATGTGTTTTTACTTGTCCTGCAGCTGGGGCCATGAGACTTTGTTTGTTTAAAGAGATAAGAACTTAGTTAATTTGCCAAAATCCATTTAAAGTGATGCTGCACACAATTTGATCGTGAAGTGATAACTAAATAACGCAATGCAATGTATTTGGCAGCAAAAATTCCATTCACAGGAAAACTCCTTGCTCATCCCTAGATTCCTGATACAGTTTTAAAAAAAAAATGTACAGCAACATGAGCCTTTGACAGAAAAGAACAGTTTTGAAAATAAAGCATCTGTGGCCTCGTCTCCTCGGTGCAGGCGCGTTTCAGACGGTTCTACCTCCGCTGCTCTTGGATGCGAGAGGGAGGGACGAGGACAGATGGCCTCAATCTGGTGATGAGGCACCGGCAGACCTCCAGTAGACAGAGGACCATTCATGGCCATTTAACATCCTTAAAGCGGGACTCAGACCTTATTGTGTGTTAATATATAAACCTATGCTAAACAAAGAGTAATAAAATGATGTCTTTACACAGGATCCCCTTTAGGCCCTAGCAGCACAAACTTACACAATCTATTTGCAGCTTCACAATGCATTTGAAACTAATGTCAATATTTCTCTCACACACACACACACATCTGGACGTGTGGAAATAAGAGACTTTACTCATTAAATTAGGTGGAGATCCTATTAAAAGTGAACTAAAATAGATATTAAGTGAGACCCCTGGGAAATAGGTGTGTGCTGGCAGCCATTAACGGTGAACCCTGCTATCAAGAGCTCAGCCAAACACAACTGTGCAGAAGATGTGGAGATCTTTTCCAACACATGTAAACAACAGCAGCAGCAGGGCGGTCTCGGCTCTTCTGATTGCACACCGGCTCCTTGAGCGATGGAATCATGCTGCTCGTTGCAATTAAATGGGAACATTATCAACATTTGCGGTTGCTGAGTAATTATCACGAAACAGGCCTGTGTGGTGTTATTACAAGCATGGGACCGAGATCTCAGCCGGGTTTGATGAATGTGATGTGTGGGGATTTGATTTTGAGGAGCGCCATAAAGCCAAATGACCTGTGTCGTACAGTGGTGTGTTTCAGTGGGTGGAGGCAGTGAGTGTGCGTAGGGGAGATGAGAGTCGGGGAGTGAGAGGGTCAGTGTGTGGGCAGAATAAAATGCAGCCCATTTTAAAAAGGACTGTTTAAACATACAATCTGGGCTGGAACAGTGGCCGGGGTCAATTCTACTTCACAACTGCTCCCCCCGCCCCGCACCACATAGACTTGTCCCACACATACATGTCTCTGCACATACACACACACACCACAAGCAGTTTTCCAGCTTGTTTCAGAACCACAGGAGGGAGAATGGAAGAACATCGTCCCAGCGAATCTGCTCCTGCTGCAAAGACGGTTTAACCAGCAAATACTGTTTGCAGGGTGAAACCCAAATCTCTCATCATTTCACCTAAAAAACCTCTCCACGTTATTCTGGAGGCACATAAATCTGCTGTGCCCTCGCACGTCTCTTTACCAGAACATCCGTCAGTCATCCTTACCCTCCCTGCTGCGAGCTGATTTTCATCTCTGACAGCTTTTCATGTGTTTGTGTGAGTGGAGTGTGTGTAGGCTCTGCCAGTGTGTCAAATTAACGCTTCATCACAGCCCTGCCCCTGCCTGCACCACCTCAATTACTAGACCTTCTGTACCCCACACCCCGAAAGACAAGCACGGCATTGAACCCACGCTGAACGGCGAGGACTTGGGGAACACAGACTCAGCTCCATATGATCATCTTCGGGGGTTTACCTCTGAAAAGAAACCCGCAACTAGAAACTGTAATTTGATCTGCGCCTGCAGCTTCACGGAGATGTAAGTAACCCGATGATGGTGTGTGTCAGACTTTCCATTTTCCAAAAGAGGCGGTCGAACAAACAGCATATTTGAACCCTGACCAGCTCCGACTTCCCCCTCTGACGGACCACAAAACTGTATGCAAACATTCACTGTTATCTTTTTTAGCACAGTGTTATTTTAAGACTGCCATTACTAAAAGGAGGAACAGAGCTCAGTGTGAAGGCAGTAAAGGGAAAGAAAAATCACCAGCAGCTCTGCAGGGAATAACATTAACTGACTGAAGCCAGGTCACACACTCACACACACACAGACACACACAGGTAGAGGGATGTAAACAAACACATGGGGGTTTTCCCTCTGCCTTTTTTATGTCACACATTTTCTTTAATGGCCAACACATCCAGATCATCCACCTTGCATCCAACGTGCTACTACACACACAATCCCACACAAACACACACAGTGGAGTGATGTAAACAAACACATGGAGGTTTTTCTTAAGGGAGCCAGTTTGTGTTTTATGCCACACCTTTTATTTAATGGCCAAACATATCAAAGTTCTCCTCCTTGCACCTGATCTGCTCATTTTAAAAATACACAAACCAGTTTCCCCACACTGGCCCTGGATCCACCCGGAGCAGCAGGGACTGTCCAACACAATTTACACAAACGCAAGGAGAAAACAGCATCGACCATTTGCCAAACGTTCCCGAGGAGCAGCTTCATCACTTCAGATACTAGAACCGGAGCCACAGCCATTCCTCACTCGTACGAACACTCCGGCAAATTACCCCAGCAGGGGAAGAAGTGGTCCGTCATCAAGGTCACAACATCACCACCCCCCACTCTCACAAACACGGGAACACACACACAAACACACACAACCTGCACTGGGGGTGTGATGCTCCACATGCAATCCAAAACCACTGCACCATGACCTGCCGCAACAACATCCACACAGCCCGGTGGTGTGTCCGACAACCCGCCTGGTGCACCCTCGCCGAGGATCTTTACCCCGGTCTTTACACACTCTCACATGGGGAACTTGTCCCCGCTCCACCGGGGGCTCGGTTCCCACTGCACCGACACGATGACCGCACACTGTGCCGCGAACCGTGCGCATTTTTGGCGCAGCGTTATTCCAAGTTAATCATTGATAAACGGCGGGTTGTGCTCCGGTGGCACCGGCGGTAAAGCGACCTGGTGTCAGGTGTTGTACTCACTGTGGTGTGGATGGAGGTTAATGGCCGATGGCATGAATTTTCCAGGGTGGAGAGGCGGCGGATGACTCGCGCCCAAGTGACCGGGCGAGGGAGGGATCCTCCCGGCGGCGGCTGCTGCTCCGAGTCGGTGAGACTCCATTGCGAGCCCCGCCAACAACGGAGGTGGTACGTGGACGGATCGGGGAGGTCCGAAATCTCTGCCATCCATTATCCACACAGGGGAAAGTTATAAAAAGAAATTGTCCCCGTATTCCGAAAAAAAGACAGCGTCGGCTATAATAATGTCTTTAGTTCCCCAGGCGACCCGGGCTCCCTCTCAGCCATCCTGCTGACCTGGAAAACACAAGAGCAAAGCGGCGTGATTCTCAGGGAACTGTTCCGAACACTTGGAGGATTTCTCGGGTTTCAGGCGAACAAGCGGCCGCGAACGCGCAATGACGCAGTTTGGAAAACCACTTCAAAAACTAAACCCCGAGTCGAATCTGCTCGATAGGAGGGCACAGACGAGGTCCCGCGAATGCATCCGAACGGCGGGTCTTGATCCAGGTTTAACTTATATCCACGGTATTGTGGTTTGGGTTTCAGCGGAGTCGAACCGCTCCTCCTCCTCCCCGGCTGCAAGGCGGCCGCTTCGGGGCTCCGCTTCCCGGGGAAACTCGCAGGAGAGAGGCGGCAAGCTGGCTGCTCTGCCCCGGCCGTGAAAACACCGAGCGACCCCGCAACGGAAAACGCGTTTAACGGGGAAAATTTAACAATCTATTCTCCCTTATTTTAAATATCTGACCATCAAGATTGTTTTTAGTCTAAACCATAAACCAGCAATGGAGGCGATGGGCCGGGCTGTAAACCAATACACCATAAATACTGGAGGGCGCATCGCATATAAATTTCAAACGGGTTAAAAATAAATAAGGTCGCATAAACCTGCATCGTTAATCAGCGGGGCTCGCGGTGTTCTGTTGCCCGCAGAGGCGAATTTAGTCCGGGTTAGTTCGCCAGTGGACACGGGTGCTGCCCGGGAGAGGAACCAGAAACCAGCCCCGTGAGCACTCGAGTTTAAAAACACGTTTTTAAATCGAGATATCGACAAAGATGTGAGATATTAAATTAAACACATTTTACAGAATTACTCGACGGATTGTTCAGTTTGTAGAATCTGTTAAATTGTTGATTTTACTCGTTTTCTGATTATAAATAAGTACAAATCCTGGGAGACGAGAAACATTCAAAAAACACAAAATGAAACTTTTAGTGATAAAATCATCGAGACTTTATCCAAAGAGGTTTTTAGATTCGAGGTCTTTCGGGAGATTCCGAAGTGTTTGTTGTGATTTTTTCGCATTTGCACGAAAAATAAACAAAAGCGATTCAAACCGATTAAAGTTAAAAACAAGAAAAAAGGCGAGTTAACCTCCAACAAGAGGCTGGAAGCGAACACACAACAGCGGTGACTCGTGATATCCAGGCGGGCGGGAGGTGGAGGAAGGCTCGGTTAGAAGAACCACAATAAACGCTTCTTTCCTTTTTCCTCCATTATAAAGAAAACACAGCGGACGCTCGTGTCGCCTGTGGCCGCTGTGGAGGACTCTCCGGAGGGGCAGTGATCCAGGCGGCCGGTCGGCGGAGCGCCATGCGGCGGCGGTGGTGCTGCTGCTGCTGGAGGCGGAGGAAGAAGCCCCGCGTCTCCGCCACGTTTCAAACTTTTCCACGGTTCCTCTAACGACGCTGCGAAAAAACTTTCGCGGAGGAAACGTCTCGGAAGTCTGCGTGTTTCTCTTCAAACAAATACCAACAAACAAAAAACTACAAAGCGAACCTTCCGCGCCCTTTTCACGCACATTCACAACCTGGATTATGTGTGAAAAACAACAAGTTAGCGTGAAGAAATGACAACAACGAGACAACAAACCCGCCGAAGTGTTTCTTACTTGAATGGAGAAACAAAACCAAAAAGAGGGGGAAGGAGCTTTTAAAAAAAAAAACACGCAAACGCTTGTTTAAAATGGGCGCAGGTTGCGTGGAGCTGCGGAGCGACCCATCACAGGCTGGTCCGGAGGTAAAGTGGGGGAGAAGTTGTGTGTGTGGGGTGGGGGGGGCGGGGAGAGAAAAGCTCGCGACGCGTCCGTGAAAACTCAGCTATGAAGCCCAGCATTGTTTCTCACGCCCCGCCCCCTCTCTACACCCCCCACCCCAACAGACACACTCACACAGACACACAACTCCACCACTACCGCCCAGCCCTGTGAGAGTCGCAGCGCCGCCCTCTGATTGGCCAGCCGCAGTGTCCATCAAGGGTCCCTAGTGGTTAGAGAAAAAACAACACTGGCCCCTCGCCAGAAGTATAAAACCAATTATGGAGCAAGAAGGTTGATCCGTTTCAAGGTCCCCTCGTTTCTCCCCTGCAGGACGGAGCGATCACAACCAGCCCGGGGGCCCCGCCGCCCTAACCCCCCCCCCACCCCAACTCCACCATGATTAGCACAGACGCTCTGTAATTGGGGGGAGAACAAAGTGTGGGCAAGTTGTGACCCCGCAGGAATGTTGCACTTGTTTTTTTGTTGATGTGGAGTTTAGAGCCTTCGGACATGAACTGAACTCCAGAGAATCTCCTTACATTGTCCCCGTGGGGGGGGGGGGGGGGGGGGGGTCTGTGGGAGAGGCTCCAGACTTTCACCTGCATAATGTCTGAATGAGCTTACCTGCAAATTGAGAGGATTCACCAGGAGTGATGTATAATAACTTTATTTGTATTACAAGCACTTCTCTAAACAAGTATACAAAGTGTTACACAAAGTCCAAGGCTAAAAAAAAAGGAGTGAACTCAAATAAAAGGTTTTCAAATTCAGTTACATTATAAGAGCCGAATCATAACGTCACAAGGTCAAGACCTGAACAGTTCCCACAATGAGCAGCACTTTGATGACTGTGGAGAGAAACAACTCATCAACTGGAAGGAGGCTCTGGAACCAGTGTCCGTCTGCCTCAACAGGTGAAGGGAGGGAAAAGGGGAAGAGAGGAAAGGTGGGGGGCAAAAAGAGGGATGTTGATGACGCTTATGCCGCGTTGCATCACACCTCGGAGTTCAGAATCGTTTGGGTGACGTCACACCCAAATTACCTGAATAGATATTGTCCCAGTTACAAAGGAACAGTGTTAACGTTAGCCAGCTAGCCCTCGTTAGCAAAACCAGTTCATAATAACACATAATGCTTTAGGCGTAGGTCGGTAAGTCCGAGCTCTGAGACATAATGGAACTATAATGTGCAACAGACCAAAGCTGAAGGACACAAAAACAAGACAATTATCTCAGGATGACATCAACAAATCTGACAAAACAATACATGATCTCCACAGCAGAGATAATCCTTGATGTTCTGCCTCCTGTCTGCTGCGCCTCACCGGACTGCTCTGGGGATTTCTGAGTTGATATGAGTGTGTTCTTCATATGTGAAACTCAAGAGAAAGTCTCATATATACAGTTCTATTTCTACTTTGTACTTGGGTTGTTATATTGAATTTCTTCCATCAATAAAGGATTGAAGTATTTAGAGGGAGAGACCACATGAAGAGACCTGCTCTTTATTCTATAAAATACAGTGAGGCCTAACCCTCTATGTTAAAGTGGACCCCCAGGAATGATCCCCTCTCTCATATACCAGGCATGAACGTTACTGCGACTTGTCATTGTGGTCACCTTCAGTTTTGATTCGCCCACACTTTCTAACCGAGGAGTAGCAGCCGGGCCTTCTCTGTGCAAGTTGCCCCCGAGCAGTCACTGTATGTGCAGGAACACTGGATGTGTCCAGGGCACAATGTGGCCGAGGCCGGCCGAGGGAAAGATGTGGATTTGCATCAGAAGAGGAGGGAAAGTGGGGTTTACAGTTAGAGCCATTCTGTTGAGATGCAGGAGGTGGGTGGTGGGGGGAGGGGGGGGGGGGGGGGTCAGACCTGGGGCTCTGACCCCCCCCCCCCCCCTGCTCCTGCACCTTTATCACCAGGATCCACGCGTTTCTTTTGATCTGACCCGCCCTGTGTTACATAGTTGCAAAAAATGTTGATTAAAAAAATCCGAGGCGGTTTCAAGCTGCCCACCCCCCACCACTCCTCCACTCCTCCACTCCTCCAACCCCTCCTCCTGACGAGGAGAACGGTTTCAAGGCGACCCTCCGGCTCCAGTAGGGGGAGAGACTGTGCCGGAGCTCAAACCAGCGAGGGAGAGCGGAGCGAGCAGGGGGACGATCCTCCGAGCTGCAGCCACCGACGGGTTCATGAGCGCGGCGGCAGCGGAGAGGAAGCCCCGCTGTAGCATGGTTGTGGTTCCGGGTGAAGCGGCGACGCGTCGTGTATTTGATTTTTTACACCACCGAGCTGAGACAGAAGAGGCAGCTCGGCGACAGCCCTCACCCCGCTGACCCGCCTGCTCGCGGCGGCTGTCACCTCTGAAGGGACCCGGGGAAGGGAATTACCAGGCGGAGATCAGAGCGGTGTCCCCGGCCTTTGTTCTGCAAATCGCTCCGGCTTGGAATTCAGACAATGGGTTCAGATTAAGGCCCCATTGTTGCTCCCTCCTCACCCGGGGAGCAGGAGGCAGGTTTCAGCTTCAGGTTGTTGTTGTTCCATGTCAAATGCAGCGGTGCTGGTGGGGGGTTATCTCCACTCAGAGGTGGGTGTGCGGCGGCTCAATGGGTCCTGCAGCGTCCCGGTGCTTTTCATACAATTTGATGAAACAGCCTGATAACAAGGAGAACAATATATAATTTATTTTTTATAAATGCATTAATTAAATTAAATACATTTACATGTAATGTCCACTGACTTATATCCCTCATCCTGTGCTTTATATTATTATTTGCCATTTTTCTATGCATTTAGTATCTGTGCTAAATAAAAAAACATCTGATTTATGACAAAATGCATCAGTTTTGAATTATGGTGGATAAAAAACGAATCTTAGTGCATTTCTGTCCATCAGCCAATGGAGACTAATTCAACATCTCGTATTCCACTGTGGACATAAAACAGCCACCAGTTTATTAGTGGAGCGATGTGTGCTTTATGTGCAGGGCTCTCACCGCCATCATGTAACTGTAATAACTGATCTGCCTACTATCTGTTTATTTCTAGGTTAGAGCTTCTCGCTTTGACGCAGGAACAGATGGGACCAGTTGGTAGATTGTGTTTTTTTTATAGCCTATACACACCAACTGTGTCTCTGAGGACGGTCCAATCTAAAGCATCCAAGCTCCATGTGGAGCCGCAGTGGAAAAGTACTGAAAACCACCATTTGTGAGCCAAAAATATGCAACTTAAAACCACCACCACTTAGTCACTCCACCACTTCATCCAACTAAAGAGTGCACAATGAGATCATGTTGAGGCTGCAGTTTCCCCCCGTCTTGTTTTCCTTCTTCGTCCAAACACCATATCTCACATCAACCACCCGTGTGCATGGCTGCCCAAATATTTGTGCTGCTCTTTCTGTCCTGTATATCAGCTGAAGGATCAGGTAAATGATTTGATTTGGAGGCCAGACTATCTGAATTGCCCCGGGCAGGCATGTGGCCGCATTAACCCACAGGGGACACAGCTCAGAGACAGCATTGATTAATTCAGCTGGAGGGGGAGATCCACTTCTCTCTGGTAAAGAAATACATAAATAAATAAATACAGGATGATGTGGTCCTGTATAAGCACCCACCCCTCACTAGCAGCACTTTCCTGAGCACATCTCACCTTGCACTGGTGGAGTTATTAAAGCATGAATGCATGGCCGTGTTCCAAATAACACCTACTTTCTACAATACTCCATAAATGACAACCTGTAATAAATAACAAGGGTCCAGATATTTTATGTGGCCCCTGTCTAACGGCTCCCTCCCACACACACAGTGCCTGCACGGCCACGGGGCTGAATCATTCATCATACCTTGTCCGACGCTCCACACAAGCACTGCGTTGTTGTGGAAGCAACTGCCACTGCACTGCAGCAAGACCAATCCATAACACCATGCTGAAGAAAGCTAATTGCAGTGTCATGTTATCTGCTGGACTGAAACAAACGTGCCAACAGCGACACACACACACACACACACACACACATATGCTATTAACATGCAGCTGACTCTAAAACAGCACATACCAGACATACACACACGCTCCAACCCCCCACTTGAAGCGGGCACACACATGTACACACACACAGCCCTCATGGGGTACCTGCCAATCATCAGACAGGGCCTTGCAGGGGAGGGCTATGGTGGTGGGGGTTGGAGCTGGAGGACAAACAGTCGGCCACAGGCGCTCGCCGCCCTGACTGTCATACAGCTGAATGTGCAGCAGTCAGATGACACCGACGCACAATGAACATCGCTGTCTGCACACAATCATAATCTGTCACTAAAAATACTATGATTGTATAGTTCTTAATTTCTGGTCATTACTGTTTCAATATAGTGAGATTAGTTGGAGTAAAATAACGAAATGCAAACATATATGTTCATGTTCATACATGTGGTTACCATACATTACATTACATTAGGTTATAGTATAGTAGATCAGTGCAGCACTTTCTATCACACATCACACACCCTAGGCACATCCATGGGGTTTAGTGTCTTGGCCAAGGACACGTTGGCACACAGATTGGAGGAGCTGGGGATCAAACCACCTACCGTCTGGTTAGTGGACAACCCACTCTTCCTCCTGAGCAATCGCCCTTGTACTGATCCACCACCCATGCATCACTTCAGCTAGAAGAAAATTGACCCAAATGTCTGCCACATCAAACCAAATTTAACCTGAATAGATAAAAATCTCCACATCTATTAGACTAACTCTCCCTGTCGATGAAATCATACAAAAACACGAGGATGAGACTCAGTAGAACTCGTATCTCCACCAAGGCCCAACAGTCCACTCAGGAAACAACATTGACTAGATCCTGAGTTTTATTTGGATCTGCACCAAATTTCAATTCGCTTTTATATTCTCAAGACCCATTAATTATCATCTGAGAAATCAATGAAAATGTTTTCCCTAAATTAGGTTTTGTAAAAGTCTGTCTGGCAGTTTTTTGCGTAATCTTACTAACAAACAAATGGAGGGGGCTGAAAACAAAACCTTCTTGGAGGTGAACTGCAGTTTAAGTTAAATCAAATGCAAATAACTGAGACGTGGAGACAAAAGTCCAACCAAGAAGAGGTTCCCATCTGCCACTGCTCCAAACCCTGATGGGGGATGGGGAGGGCAGTCATCTGTGCGTGCAGGGCGCGCCGGTACACTTACAACGCACTGGGTGTGTATGTTTTGGTGTCTCTCTCTTCCTGCAGTGACAGGACTCAGTGAAATCATGAGGTCTGTCTCGAGAAAAGAGAAAAACAACCATACCGCAACCTTTAAGGAAACACTGATGCAACAGATTTCACTGAGAGCCGGGGCCACTGAAACCTAAAGGAAAGGACAGTAAACCCCAGGGAGGGCCTCCACCCTGCAGCTCCTCGCACTCACGTCTCTTTCTGCAGAGTACACAGGATCAGTCTGAGATATGTAAAACCTGCTCCCTACTTTAAACGATGACCCCAGTGATCAGTTATTATCGCCTCCACCCAGTCAGCAGCTGCCACCTGCAGTGAGTCGATCAAACAGAATAACACTGCCATCACGGTGCAGAAAGGGGTGCACTTGGCTCTCAGTGCACATGTCACCCTCAGTCGAATGCAAATCACTCTGCGGCCTGCAAAAGGATGAGCCGCAATATTAGAATCTGATCTATTATTCTCCCCTGGCCTCCTTCTGTCAGCTGTAGTAGCCTTCTCTTTGCCTTTCACCTACTTTACATGCCTCACGCAGCCCAGCAGCTCCATCTGTTGGGAGGAGACGAGCACCACTGTGTGGATCAGTGACCCGAGCGATGGAGCTGCTGGGAAGCTGCTCGGCTGTAGTGGCTGGAGGAACACAGTGAGACTCACTGGTCCAGCTCTCTCTCTCTCTCTCTCTCTCTCTCTCTCTCTCTCTCAGGGGAAGACGATGTGCTGTTATGGAAAATTCTGAACCGATGAGCTGGAGTGGCTGTTTCACAAACCCCTGCAGTTCTCCCACCTGCAAAGGCAACTAACACACACATACACACACTCACACACACACACACACACACACACACACACAATAATAACCTCAACAAGCAAAACACACATGTACTCTTTCTCTCATACACACACACCACACACATATACACACACATGCCTACACACTCTCTCTCTCTGTCTCTCTCTCTCTCTCTCTCTTACACAGATATACATACACAAACCACAAACGATAACCTCAAACCTGAATACTATACATTCATAGTACAGCACACACACACACACACATGCATGATAACCTTAAACCTGGATACAAACAGAAGGCTTCAGCACACACTCACACACACACACACACACACACACACACACACACACACACACACACACACACACACACACACACACACACCCTGGCAGTGAGTGTTTTGCTGGCGTGGCAGTAAAAGGATATCACAGGGAAGCAGTCTCAGCAGAATCACGGGGGGCTGCGGTGAGACTGAATAAATTTCCAATACCAAACACACTTGATCTCCAGCGTGTGTGTGCGTGCAGCTGGAAGTGTGTGTGCAGGCTGACTTAATGGACGCATACATGAATTCATATCTGTGCAAACACACACTTCTGTATGCATGCGCACAGCCGGCCAGCATCGCCATACATCACGAGGAGCCTCGAGAATGCAGCATGGAAGTGGGACATCCAGACTAATGGACGCTGCAGGACGTTGGTTATTACTGGATCTGATGGTGTCACACACAGAAACAGGATGCGATGCATAGAACATGAGGGTGGAGCAGCGCCATCCATCTCATCCTCCTTCAATCTCTGCGATATGCAAATCGGAGAGAGAGGTCGGTTTTCAGATGTGGACACAGGAAATGTGAATCTACTTCAGCCGTTCCAGGGAAGCTGGAATAAAATGTCAGCATCAGCATTGTGCTATAACCTCTACCCAGGCTCCTTTGCTTCATGAAACACACACTCCTGCACTCTCATTTGTCTCATTGCAGTGTCGCACCAATAGTACCTCCAAGACTAAATTAAAATCAAATGTATTATCCAAAGACAGAGAATCCTACAGACTATACAAATCATTCTAAAAGTCCAGATCTATTCCCTTTCAGAGGCTTTTAATGTTTAATGAATTTGAAGGCGTGTCTTTAACTCACATCTCACTTTGAGTTGAAATCTAAAAACAGGCCTTCATCGCCATCTCCTGTCTACACCGTGTAACTGCTGTGGATGATTCACAGTCGGGTTATGATGGAGAATTCGTTTGTGTCGGAGCAAATATGAAAGAATACATGACCCATTATAGAAAGTGGAGATGCATGACTGTGGAAATGTTTCGAGCCGATAAACAAGCTGCGATCTCATGACCCCACAAACACAGCGTGATCGCCCACCTCGTGATGTCATGACCGGAGGCCCGAGGATGGGGATACAATTATTTCTTATATGTGACAATCACTGACTGTTCTGAGATCTGTGCTCATCATGCGAAGCTGACTCACTCTGTGACCTTTCCACTGCTTCGTTCTGCAGCTGAGAGCAAACGGGTTCACAATACAGCAGATACAGATTTAATGGAGGTGATATATCTGCTACTTGTATTGGAAACATATTGACACCTGATACGGAACCAGAACTTTACAGAAACATTGTGTTACATAATAAAAGATACAAATTATAGTCAGTCTCTGTCACACTTCATTTCATGAGAATCATATTATACGTATTAACAATGTAAACCTGCACTAGCTTGTTACTGTAAATGCTATTATACTACATCTGCTGCCATTTATCTCCCACGATGGATGTTCATTACTTTCCACAAAGCGTTATGCACTATTCATATCTCATCAACCCTGAGCCTTTTGACTTTGTACTATGTTTTGTTATTTTTTTAATGAATAATACGTCCTGCACTTATATGTTCTGCCTATTTATAAGTTAACAGCAGGAATAAGAAAGTAACAGCATTTCAATCCCATCTACGTCCTTCACATGGGGCAGAAGTGACAATAAAGTTGACTTTGACAAAGTTTATGTTTGTGTGACTTCATCAGATGCTTTCAAAAACCACATGGCTCTCACCGTGTGGAAACTGAGGTTTTATTTCTGTGTATAACATTACCTTAAGTCATTGGTCCATATGTGAACTTCTCACATTCCTCACATCCTCTTGTGACATCCAGGATTCATGCTGTTTGACTAATACATCATGTTCAGGCAGGCGCACCTCTGGACTCGTCACCTCTCACCTCTGTGTTTGAGCAGGTTATGTCATCCTGTTTCCGACAGAGAAGTCTTATCACTTCACTGAGAGGCCGACATTACGTGCTGCAGGGGTCAGCGGCCATGTCCATGAAATCCCTATGGTTTAGAATGGTTTATATTCACATGTGTGGACAGTGTAAGACAATATCTCATTAATACCAGTTATCTGTGTTTGTAAGCAGGATTACACAGAACACTTGTGAAATTCTTTAGAGGGTTCAGACTTGACCCAATGAAGAACCCATTTAACTTATTTATCTCAGGCATGTTAGTGGGGGCTGCCATTTGTGAATGTGCACAATTTAAATGTGTCTTCATGAGGGGACTGGGGCTCATAGCTGTGACATTCCAGTTTAATATTTTAATTCCTCAGACAGAGGCTCAGATTCCTGCCACTGAAGGTGACAGCTTTCATGTAACAAGGTTGAATAGCACAGGCCTGTTTGTTAATAGGTGATTCTAGAAGTTTGTATCTTTACTCTAAACTCAAGACATTACGTGCCAATTAAAAATAGTTTGATACCAAATAGGTAGTTTTCCCTGAGGTCAAGAGTAGTCAAAACTGAAGATTGTTTTATCTGAGATATACATTCAAATCTTATGAATGTTTAATTTTAACTTAAACAAGCATTTCACACAACTTACATAATTTTGTTATTCTGCCAGGATCCAGTGTTTCCTGGCAAAGTTCAAAGATTCTCATTTCAGTAGCTTTCAAATATTATCCAAAGACAGACAAGAGTCAAACATCATGTCGGAACACATGTGCACTTTATTGGGATTGTTTAGTCAGTGTACAGGTTGGCCCCACCGGTCTGGCACCCCATGTTACCCCATCACTTCGAGACCCCTTGCCCCACCACCCCGGGGATGAAACCTCCAACAGGGGGAAGAAGAGGTCACGATTGGGTTTTGCATAACAAAAAACAAGAAAATTAACAGGACCAAGATATTTTTAAGGCTGAAAGTACAAAAAACCCCAGACATAATTTACATACAAGCGATACTACAACCATGTTTAAGTATGCGCCAACCACTGGGCAGCCTTCACAGAGGCGAATACGTGTCTGAACAATGCAGTTAACATTTGGAACCATGTGTCTGAACAATGCAGTTAACAAACATTTGGAATGACTCGAAAAAAATAAAACTAAAAGAAAAAAAACAAATGTACATTTTTAAGTCCCCAGATGCAACTGCAGAACCTTGGGGTGCTTTTTCTTTTTAAACCTAGCCAAACATTACTGTCTCCATCGTTCCAGTTTTAAAATCCTGAGTCAAGCGCCAAAAATAACTGAAGCCATGCCAATGAGTTGGTCATCTAGGCTCTGCGCCTGAGTGTGTATGAGAGATGTGTGGTGTGGTTGTTTTGCACAGAGCTGAAGTTGTTGGGCGTTTGGTTGGGGAGGGAGAGGAGGAACAGTCTGTTTAGAAGCATTTGCGGTGGACGATGGAGGGGCCGGACTCATCGTACTCCTGCTTGCTGATCCACATCTGCTGGAAGGTGGACAGGGAAGCCAGGATGGAGCCTCCGATCCAGACAGAGTATTTACGCTCAGGTGGGGCAATGATCTGCAGAGAGACAAAACCAAACGTTAGGACACCAGAGCTTTTTGTTCTGATTGAACATCTCCTGATAATGCAAGCAGCAGTGACTCTGCTGTTGTGCAGCACGTCAGCTCACCTTGATCTTCATGGTGGATGGGGCCAGGGCTGTGATCTCCTTCTGCATCCTGTCGGCGATGCCGGGGTACATGGTGGTACCTCCAGACAGCACGGTGTTGGCGTACAGATCCTTACGGATGTCGACGTCACACTTCATGATGCTGTTGTAGGTGGTCTCGTGGATTCCACAGGACTCCATACCTGAGAGAAAAATGGAAATACTCAGTTAGTGGAAGTGTAGAACACCCATAAAAAATGTGAAGTATGTTTTTTAGCATGTAATGGATGTTGGGCATCAGTTTGGATACGTACCGAGGAAGGAAGGCTGGAAGAGGGCCTCTGGACAACGGAACCTCTCATTGCCGATGGTGATGACCTGTCCGTCAGGCAGCTCATAGCTCTTCTCCAGGGAGGAGGAGGAGGCAGCGGTGCCCATCTCCTGCTCGAAGTCCAGGGCGACGTAGCACAGCTTCTCCTTAATGTCACGAACGATTTCCCTCTCGGCTGTGGTGGTGAAGGAGTAGCCACGCTCTGTCAGGATCTTCATGAGGTAGTCTGTGAGGTCTCGGCCAGCCAAATCCAGACGCAGGATGGCGTGGGGCAGGGCGTAACCCTCGTAGATGGGCACTGTGTGGGTCACACCATCACCGGAATCCATGACGATACCAGTGGTACGACCAGAGGCGTACAGGGACAGCACAGCTTGGATGGCAACGTACATGGCGGGGGTGTTGAAGGTCTCGAACATGATCTGTAAGGGGAGAGGAGAACATTTTAGTGTTGACCAAACACTTGAGTATTTAACTTTTGTGGCCACTGCACCAACTTCATGCAATAGAGTGAGGCTCAGACTGAAGTTAGTAGAAAAAAGGTGTAAAAGTCAACATTCCTTCACACTGGTGCATGTCAGATGCCCATTAGGAGCCACTCTACTGGCTCAGATAACACATTAAACACAAGTGCAGAGAAGGAACACAGTCAAGAGAGACCTGTTGATGATAGATCATCTTATAGGAGAGAGGTCCTGGAGGAGAGGGGGGAGGAAGGAGCAAGTGAGAATGGAATAGAAGAGGAAACCAAGGAGGAAATGAATGAGGCAACTACGAATGAAGAAACATGTGCACATGAAGGGGTTTGTACCTGGGTCATCTTCTCCCTGTTGGCTTTGGGGTTCAGGGGGGCCTCTGTGAGCAGGACCGGGTGCTCCTCAGGGGCGACTCTCAGCTCGTTGTAGAAGGTGTGATGCCAGATCTTCTCCATGTCATCCCAGTTGGTCACAATACCGTGCTCGATGGGGTACTTCAGGGTCAGGATACCCCTCTTGCTCTGGGCTTCATCTCCTACGTAGCTGTCCTTCTGGCCCATACCCACCATCACTCCCTGGACACGACAGCAGAAGATTGGTTTAGTTAACAATGTCTTTATAAGATTTATACATGCATTAAAAATTCAAAAGTAAACTATATAAAAAGATAGTGTGACATGGCTCACCTGATGCCTGGGGCGACCAACAATGGAGGGAAAGACAGCCCGAGGGGCGTCGTCTCCTGCGAATCCGGCTTTGCACATACCGGATCCGTTGTCAACAACAAGTGCGGCGATTTCATCTTCCATGGCTGAACTGTTGAGGAGAGAGAGAAGAAGAAGAAACAGTTAGTTACTCATCCACTTCCCAGCAGCCATGATGACGCTCTGCCGTCACTTCCTGTGAACGTTTCCAGCTGCAGTTCACCACGTCGGCCGGTAGGTGGAGCACTCGCCCTGCACATTCCGATCCCCGCCAGACAAAAGGAAGTGGCGCTGCGTTCCCTTATTACCATATAAGGACATGGTTCGGTTTTCAGCAGCTTTGCGGTTACCGGCGTCATGGCGTGAGGCCAGAGGGAGAAAAAAAAAAACCATGCAACATTCGACACGATCGCACCCGGAGCGACGGGACCACTCCCTCCGCTGGTCCACTGCGGTCACCAGTTTGAGTCCGCCATCAGAAACCTTTTCTTTACCGTCACTGCGTCACATCCATTCATCCATTAATTAATTCATCGCACATTAGACTTTTCACGCAGTCACTTACACGATGTCTCGTTTTTTTTTTTACGTTAACGCACAAAAGACATAGTTGCATAACGACGTCATGTCTAATGTTCGAGTCCTTGACCGTTGCTCCATTTACAGGAGGCCACGCCTTTTCTGGGATTAGCGGATTTGCCATTCGCACTTTCGTCACGTTCGCATAACGGGAAAACGCTGCGATCCAAGGAGAAAACTGGTGAATTCATCAAAGCCGTTACATTTTTGATTTTATACTAATTTCTGTGGCCCTCGTGCTCCATTAATTAAAGTCTGGTGATTAATCAGATACCAGTGGAAAAAGAGACACGCCCTGAAAGTGCACATAATAAACTAGGGAGTTGGTTTTTATCTTGATTTAAAACTGCTCCCGTGCCCAGTCTGAGAGTTAGCATGCTGCGGCTAGGCTAGTCAGCTAAAGTAGGTCACACCCCGCCGCATCGGGAGCACAAAGGGAGCAGCCGGGATCCGAACCCACAGAACCCGGGGTCTCTCTCACACCATCCTGCCTGAGGTTAACACACTACAAAACCCGCATCACTGGAACCCGCATGACGCTGAGATGAAAGTTACACAACCAGGAAGAGGAAGAGACAAAGACCGCAGGGTGCACATTCCTCCGAGCCGGCTTCCCTCTATAAAAAAAAAAAGTGCACCTGTAATTCATAACGGTCCCCGGCCATCACCGCAGCATCCACCCGGGGAATTTAAGCCCTGGTGCCGCAGAATTAACGTGGATCGGTTCGTTTGCAAGCGGGACAAAGAGCCTCGTGGCCGGTGCCATCTTTTCCTTTTACATTTTTCTTTTCTTTAAAATCTCAAACCGGCAGAAATTCACAGAAGCCGAGTTGATGTTAAAACAGATCTACAACATGCTAACGCGTCATTATTCGTCTTTTCTCTTGTTTCTCTCGTGCTGGTCCTCTTACCTTTTTGGGTGGGGGGGCTTTTCGCTTTAAGGGAACCGGTTCCAGGCAAGTGATATCCCGCACGAGCTGCGTGTGACGGCGCTCAGAGTGAATCCGTTAGCTGCGGGCGCGCGTCCTTTATACCGCGTCAGTCGCCCGGCTCGAGCCATAAAAGGTAAACTTTCGGAATGGCGCGCTCCCATTGGTCCAGCGTCACACACTGGGGCACGACGCGCGCACGCCGCGGTGCACTGGGCGCTCGCGAGTTTCAGGCAGCGATGATAGTGAAGGAGAGAATAAAGAGAGAGAGGGGGGAGAAGGGGGGTGGGGGGATCAGCGTAGTGAGGCCTGGTGAGGATAATGTATGATTGTAGGGTTTTCTACACATGTTTGATAGTGTTTAAAAGGTGAATACGTGTGAGATCAACGTCCCGCACCTGCCGCTTTATAACGGTTTCTATGTTTTATTGTGCTCAGCGCTCGGCTGCGGGGCTCCTCCCTGTGCAGGCTGCTCAGGCCCAGCACCGCTGCTCTCCACTCCTATGGGATCCTCCCGACACTGGTTCATATCTCAGACCATTCGGGACACGAGGCCACGCTGGTGTTGTCGTCCACTTTGAAAAGAAGCAGCTGGTCAAACACACAACACACATAACACATATGACAACACACACAGGGGGGGGGGGGGGCACCACCTATTGTATTGTTTGCTGCTCATGTGCAGCCAACGCCTTCTGATAATGTGCAGTTATCGATCAAGTATTTTTTTCGTCTCTGCAGACAAGGGGCTCCACCTAAATCTTTGCTCACACACACACTCGTCTCTCTATTCTTGTGAGGCCACTCACTGACACGATGCATTCCTCAGCCCCTTGCCCTGACCTTAACCATCACAACTGAGATGAGATAAGACAGGATAATCCTTTACCAGTCCCACAGTGGGGAAATGTGGAATCTGAATGCCCAACCCTAACCCTTATCCTAAACCTAATTCTAACCCTAAACTATTAACCCTCAACAACCCATTTATTGGCCCTCATAACTATATAAAGATTAGCACACACACACACACACAAGCTGAAATACAATGGTCCACACGTTTAAAGGGAGAGTTAAATAGTATCCAAAAAACCATGTGACCAAAAATATAACATAATGACCAAACTACATGATGATGGATGTTTTCAGTTGCTGCTTCCTCTGCGGTCACGTAAGTTGACCTTTTTTCATCACTACGAGACAGGAAGTGCCTTAAAATCACAGTTTTCATTCCCCTTCATCAAATAAAACACTGACACACACACATCGTGTTATTTTCCACTTGCAGCTAAACTTGTAAAACCTTTTTTTTCTTTCGCCGCCGCCTCTTTGATGAGGCCCATGTGACACATTCTCAGACTGAGATTTCAGGGTTTCTGGTCCTCGGGCCTGCAGGACAGTAACATTTCCATCCCTGATTCACCATGTTAACATTCCACACTCCACCAGGCTGTGGTCTTATCATAAGTTATGCTCCTCCGCCCTCTGACACTGTTCTCTTTTTCACCTCTTTTCATTTCCCTCTCTCTCGCCTAGCCCCCACATCCCTCTGTCATCTATCTCTTCTTTAACTCGCTTTTATTC
This sequence comes from Platichthys flesus, assembly GCF_949316205.1. Lineage (NCBI taxonomy): Eukaryota > Metazoa > Chordata > Actinopteri > Pleuronectiformes > Pleuronectidae > Platichthys > Platichthys flesus. Next base: position 3,461,000 of record NC_084960.1, read on the forward strand.
ATTTGTGTTTGCATTACTAGAATGACAGGACGACCTCAAGTTGTAACCGCATGTGGTCACTGAGAAAGGCAGCAAGGCTGTTTCTTCCTCCTTTACCACTTCCTCTTCCTCTGTCTCTCCTATCACATCCTGCGAGTCTGTTTATTTGTGGGCCTCTTCCTCTCTTCCTCACTTCATTCATGCCCTCGAATTGGCTTTAAATGGACATTGCTGTCGTCCCCACATGACTCATTCGGCCTCTTTCATTTAGCTGCAGCTCAGGGACTCTCCAGTGGGAGACAGAGCTCTTTTCATCTCTCTCACCCTCCAGATTTTGATAAAGTTAAGCGACACATTTCAGATCAAACAGAACTGTTGTTTCCAAATGCAGTTTAGTCTCACCTTGGTCCAAAACTAAAATGAACTCGAATGAGATGTTGCAATTGAAGCTAGATTTCTTGAGAAAGACTCACACAGCCTGGGTTGAAGGGCACTTGAGATGGTCCAAGGTCCACTGGGCCCTTTTATTGATTAACAGGCCCCAAGTCCCATCGTTAACAGTCAGATCTCACACCAAGGTTTCTCTGTGTGACCTGTGTGAGCCCGTGTTAAGTCGAATTTGGTGATAATGATGTGTTGCGAGATTGGAGTACAGTGTGTGCGTCCAGGTGATGCTGTTAACAGAGATTGGAACAGAAACAAGCTGAGATGAAGGTTTCTCCATGTTAACGCTGGAATGGAATGAGCAGGGATTGACTGGGAAATGTTTAATCCAGCCTTCAGGGTGTGTGTGGCTCTAACTATGTGTTTGCACATTCAAGTGGGAGTGAATCATTAGTCCGGCACAGCCCAGTTTACTCCTGGACTCATCGACTCCAGAATAAAGAGAGAAATTAGAGTTCAAATATGTTTCATTGTGTTGAATATGTTTCCTGTTAGCGTAGGTAAGCAGGACTTTGGACATGCATGTCTTTACATACGTGTGTGTGTGTGAGTGTGTGTGTGCGGCCCACTAGTAGTAAGTGAGACGACTGTGGTTAAGTGTCGTGTTGTCAACACTCATCAGGGGGAATTTACACGACAAGTGCTTGGAATACTGTCCTGGATAGACTCCTCTCATGTATCATAACACAGTGTGTGTGTGTGTGTTGTGTGTGTGTGTGTGTGTGTGTTTATGTCCTGGGTGCCAACTAGACGCAGACTGTCTTAAGCCGGGCCTCGCTGCCAAGGTCCTCAGTGCCGTGAAGCCACCTGAAGAATTTGTCTGGGAATCTCTCTTCCATGCAGAAGTTTATACATAAACACTTGACATGTTGATCATTAGTTCTGTAAATAGACCACTTGTGAAGCTAAGTGTCACGTTTACAGCAGCAGCAAGTGCGAGCTCGGAGGTTAAACCTGCCCTTTGTGGTCGGGGGGGAGACTGAGAGCGAAAAATAACTGTAATTAAGCCGTTAAAGCGCTGAAACACCTGGAACGTCGGGTACTATGTGTAGAGTGTTCAGCAGCTCACCTGATCCAGAGTCAGGTGGAACAAAGGTTTTCAAGCAGGTGAATTGTTGAGTTAATACATATTAAATATCCATGTAACTTTATCAATGTAAAGACACATTCAATGAGGTGTTTTCTATCATGTTGAGTTAGTTGGAATAAAACAAATATCTCTATTTGATTAAATAAAGTTAAGCTTGTACATCAATGTACACATTAAACACACAAGTTTTATGTTTATATTTAGGCCTAGTTTTTTTTGGGTGCATGTGACGTGAATAGTTTCAGAGCAACCTGGGGAGTCATGTTTAGTGGTGAGATTTAAAAGTGCAAGGCGGCAGATTTTGGTTCTTTGAGTCAGAGTCATGCAAGTTGGGGTTTTGCCCCTGATTTGCTCATTGGTTTGTTTGTTAACAACACTACACAAAAACAACTGAGCAGATTTCCGTGAGACTTCCTTCCTTTCTTCTGAGCTGAGTGACGTAAGAGCATCTGTCGTTTCCTCTAAAGCTTCATTATGCATAAAACTGTTATCCCCCAAAACAAACCATTACTTTAAATAATGACTTCTTAATCTAATAAATGTTTTTAAACTTCTACGTTTTTACTGCTATGTAATCATGTGTTTTGGGCTTTTGTTTATTATCATGTGAGCATCATAAATGACAAGTGATCTCATGAATGTTTTTCCTTTGTCCTGCTGAAGTCAGGATTCACCGCGGCCATGTGATAAGTGTATCAGTAACTCTGTGGTTTGGGATTCAAAGGTCAAAAAACCTGAAGCGGCCGAGGCTAATCATAACCGAATGCAATCTTTGATGAAGATGGAGGTGTGTGTGAGTCATTCAGAGCTCCCTGCTAAGTTCTGCTGTATGATCTGAGTGAGGGCACACACACATGTGTCTCACTGTGTGTGTGAGGGTCAGACTACACGCGTGACACTGGGCTGACACATCACCACCCAGTCGACCCAGTAAGAAACAGGTTTTAACCATTTAAAAGCCCAAACCCACACACAACTGTACAAACGATTCATGCCTGTGTGCCTTTGAGCATGTGTATGTGCCTGTGGAGTCTCAATGTTTACTAATGAATTGAAGCTGTTGTGACGTCCCCTCGCCTGACGTCACAGACTCGGGGTTTTCTCTTCAAATAAGGCAACGAGCAGCCGGTTAGCAGCAGCTCCACAGAAGAAACAGTCTGTTGTGCAGCGCCGCCCCTCCCTGCGTTATACTGCACCCGCCCCACCATGACTTCCTGTTCCTCTAATGAGTAAAGATGCCACAAGCTCTTTACCCTGAGAAGACCAAACTCAGCCCATTAACTACTCTCCATGTTCATTTACGGTGTCTTCTCTCATTCCTCTTTGTGTCACTCGTGTCATCAGACTTGCATTGATTTCATGGAGACGCTTTACAACCCATGGACTTAACACTACCGGCACACACACACACACACACACAGAGAGTTAAACATCTGCAGCCTCACTGGGAGACAGCAGGACTGCAGTTCAATACAAAAAACATTAGTTGCAATTAGTCTTAAGTGAGTTTGAAAGCTCTGTGCTGGAAATGTGGTCATTCAAAGAGGGACTGGAAACCAGAAGTGTGAGACATGATGAAACCAGATGGATCAGTATGAAGGAGAAGTATTTACTGACATCTTGGAAAAGCTTCCCACTTATCATATTCTGGAGTTTAAACTCTTGCTTCACTGCCATGTGTAGTAATATGTACGAAAATGTAAAAGGTCAAACTGAATTTGGCAATGTTGTGAATTTCAGTCTTTTAGATCAACGTCTAAGGTGCTTAAATTACCAGTTTGACACTTGTTTTTTATGCAGAGAGTCAGATGAGACCGATACCACATTCATGTAACACAGTGAATATGAAGCTGAGGCCTGGATCTGTTCAAAAGAAACTAAATCCGACCACTTAATTGTAAATTCATGTCATTTTGTATAGTGTCTTAGCTGAATAGCCAAGTTACATACACTCATTCTCTAACACACAATAACTTGTATACCAATGGTGTGTAGAAGGCAATTCGGGGTTAAGTATTTAACCCAAGATTCATGCAGACGGGATGAGCCGGGATCGAACAAAGACAAACCACGAATGTGCAAGTTATTCGTATTCGTAAATATCGTTGCTATCGTATGCTAGCTGTGAGCCCTGTCTCCAGTGTTTGTGCTAAGCTAAATCATTCTGCTTCATGGTTTTAATCTTTACATTCGCCTTGTCATCAAACTAGTGTTATTCCAGGATGTGTGTACTATTGTGCTTTAATGTCAAACTTTAGCTTTGACAATGTCGAAGAAGTTGCGTCTGTCAGCATCTTTCTTTCTTTATTCCCCCCCCCCCCCCCCCCCCCCCCCATCTCGCTAAGGAGGCCTTTCCATCCGGCCATGCAGCCTGTTGAAAAGTGACTGACTGACCAATTGTTTGCCATCTGTGAGTGGTGGTAGTTTCAGAGAGGGAAGAACTATTCACCAGTCTTCCCTCAGCCCCTTCCTGCCTCCCCCCCCCCCCCCCCTCCCTCGCTCCAACAGCAACCCCCAACCCGATACAGCCAATAGATTGCTAGACTGCAGCGTCATTGATCCGGGGGTCACAGTGGTGATAAGTCTGACTCCGAGGCACGGGCCAGTTACCAGCTGTGTGTGACTGTGTGAGTGTGTTTGTATGTGTGTGTGTGTGTGTGTGTGTGTGTGTGTGTGTGTGTGTCCTGCCCGCCAGCTGGCCTGTTTGTGCTCCGATTGGATTAGCTTCCCATTTAGGGCCCAAATGGATCCTTAACTCCAACCCCCCACTTCTTAGCAACACACACACACACACTTTATTGGCCACAGTATCATGACCAGCATCATTCATCATTTATCAAACTTCGCCACACACACACACACACACACAAGTCCTTTGAATCCACTCAACTGTTTGGTGAGTTCATCCACAGCAGAACAACAAGTCGTTCAGAACACAAAGCACATATTGTTCTGAGGATCCCAACACATTTGTGTTGTTTTTCAGGCTTTGCACTTCCTCTTTGAAAACTGTGTCACCACTCATACTGGTTTCTCTCCGGCTCCTGGTGTGGGGCTCTGAAACAAATGTGAATTATTAGAACCGGCGTCCAAACTAATAAGCAAGGTCTTGAGCCGATAATCGATCAGGAGTCCACAGCTGCTCGAGAGAACATGCGCTTTGAAACTCCTGTGGTTATTTGTGCTATCTGATGAGAGGCTTGACGAGTTCAACCCAGTGTTCATACATTTTTCCTCTCAGACAAAGGGAGCTTCTCCAAAAATGACCAAACTGATGCAATAACCACATGCAGCGCTCGAGGCCGTGGTGCTTCTCAGAATGTTTTTCTGTTCCTCGTGAACACACACCAGGACCACTGTCCGTCTTCTCCTTCCTTTGCCTCCTTCGCTCACAGCGTCCCGGCCTCCCATTGGGCCGAGGTAGAGACTGAGGTGCCTTTGGAGGCTGTGAGGTGAAACTCAGGTGTCTGGTCTTGACCATTAATGTCTAAGCTGGACCCACGTAGCGACACCACGCTGTGTTACTTTAGAATGTGTGTTTTGTAAGTTTCTACATATTTAACATGTGAAGTTAATCTATCTTTACTGCTCAGTCAGGCTAAGAGGACTTATCTATCTATCTCTGTATCTAATTCTACGTCTCTGACACACACACACACACACACACACACACACACACACACACACATGCACATGCACACTTCTTATTCCACCCCTGCATGGTGGCGAACCCAGGGAAGCTTATCTTTCCTCTGCCATCTGTCTCTGTTCAGTGGGCGGGCTCGCTCCTCTCAGATTGGCTCCCTTCACATGCAGCCAGCCCTCTGATTGGCTCGTCTGGCAGCAGCGAGGCTCTTGACCGGCGAAGGCCCTGCTCCTACTTCCTGACTTTCCTTCCTCCGCCGCTGCCCCCCCCCCCCCCCCGACTGTGCAGCGAGGGAGGTCAACCACCCACACGCCCATGCACTTTGGTCTGCACAGTTCCCGGCACTCGGCTCTGTGGAACGTTCTTTATGTAATGTTGCAGATCGTCGTGCCTCCTCGCTCTCTCTCCTCGTCCTGTCAGTATCGTTTCATATCTCTCTGCCCTTTGTCTGTTTGTGTAACTACGACAAACATTCAATCAGGTGTGAACCACTGATTCATTGAGATAAGCAAATGCACAGGAATTTCAGCTGGATTTCGAGTCACCCCTCCGTCCAGACACTCCTCTTGGATCTGGAAATCTATCTCCTCTCCTCTCCTCTCCTCTCCTCTCCTCTCCCCCTCCTCCTCCCTTCTCCTCTGCATAGTAATCAAGCCCACCCTCTCTGTTTTCCACCAAATAACAACTTTAATGCGGCGCTGCAGCCTGCACCCAGTGGCCTGAATTGCTGAGTAAAGTTTGCATGCGTTGCGTTGCTTTGTTGTATTGTAACACCTCCTGTTTTGTTCCAAAGCCAGCAGGCAGATTGTGTGTCTGTGTGTGTGTGTATGTGTGTGTTCTATATTGTTTTGTACGGTGCAGCACTGTTCTTTTCTGTTTGCAGTTCCCACCCTTCTCTCCTCTCTCTCACTCCACTCACTGTTTGAATGAGCTGCCTGCTCTGCTCTGATTGGCTGCCGGCGGCTGCCATATAAGGACATAGGGCAGCAGCAGAGGCAGGAAATGGGGGTAAAGAGGAAGTGGCGAGCCGGCTCCTGGAGACCAGCAGCAGGGAATTCATAGAAAAAAAACCAAACAACTGCCACACCTTTTCCTCCAATACTTCTCCATCTTTTCTTGACCCACCACTTCTTATCTGCTCCACACTATTCACCTCCATCATCCTCTCTTTTCTTCCTCTCTCCTCCTGTTGTCCATCCCCTCCTCTCCCTCATGACTTAGCATCCTATCCCCATGGACGTGTGTCGCCTGCCTGGTAATACCTGCTGTGTGTATACGTGTGTGACTGGAAGTCTCTTAATCACTCATGGCAGCACTGATCTTTAAGCTTAGTGCAGCAGAGTAGCTTTGCTTTACAGCCGGGGCTCGGACAAAGTCCTCCCAGGGCTACGCAGCAGCAGCGGTACATTGTGTTATTGTGCAGCAGATTGTTACATGAGTACGGTGTGAGGTAATGTGTCAGTGAGAGACTCTCTGTCCATCTGTGAGACTTTAACTCCTTCAAGAAAACCTATGACAATGCACAGAAAAGTCTCTCGGTGTCTTTTACTTTCTTTACATAATTTTGAGGATGCCATAATTACGGCTGCAGACAATAAGGTCAAAGCCTTGTGTTTTAGGAAAACTCAGTGAGCTCACATCATATATGAAGAGCTGGGTCTTTTAGGGGCAGATTGTGTTATTTTAACAGTTAAAATTGTATGACTTTTTTTGCGGCAATCAGTAAAGTTTCTGCGCTACTGCCGTAAAATTGGATCGGATAATTAAGAGTGTGTTGCGTTATTCATGTCTGAAAGCAGCTTTTGGATCAGTTGTGTGATCAGAAAACCTCGACCTCCGGTAGGAGCCACATTTAAGTTTATTAATATTCACTTTATGAATCATTGCTTTAATCTGTGTTAGTGAGTAAGCGCCCTGCTCATAACGTGTGAAGAGGAGGGAGGAGGGCGGGTGACAGACGATCATTGACCTCAGCCTCAATCTCAACAGCAGATGAACAGACTTCACACTTCTGCATCTCGTTCTCTTATAATGTTTATTAAAGGACAGAGAACCTGAAAAACTCTTTGGATTCCTTTTGGGATGTTTTGGCTGCTAGGCCGATAAACTGCCTCACATTCTCCATGGGGGACGTTGGGGGAGAAATTGGGTTACAGGTCAAACCCCACCCCAAATATTTGATTGTCTACATTACATAGCTTGAGGATAGAGGGAGGGGGAGAGGGAGGGGGAGAGAGAGAGGGAGAGGGAGAGAGAGAGGGAGAGGGGAACCTGGACACAATGAACCGGGCAAACAACCAAGACCTGAGAGAAAAGAGACATTTGCAGTTCTTAACATATTAGCAACAGAGACAGCATTTCTGTCCCCATTTGACATTTTACAATGGTTGTAATTCAAATTTGAATCTTTGTTCCCAGTATGAGTTGTGGTCAGGATTCAGTTCAGCAGGTTGTCAGAATGAAAGTCACTGAACCCATGAAGGAGGAGGATGACATCGCTGCCAGTCTCATTTCACCACTCCCTCGCCCTCACAGTTTTCTGTCTCTATTTGTGTTTGAGTTGGCAGGAAAGTGTGAGGTGTGTATTTGTGTGCATTCTTCCTTTGTGTGTCTGTGTGGACCTGGGTGTGTGTGTGGACCTGGGTGTGCATTAGTGAGGCCACATCCTCCTGTTAACACTGACGTCCATAAAAGGAGATCTTTAAGTTTGTCACATGACAACAATCTGAGGAATGCAAGTCAGGTCACATGGGATGCCGTCTCAAGGAAATCGGCTTCACCCCCACGGACTGGGAAATTATGTGTGTGTGTCTCTGTGTGTGTGTGTTTGTGGATGTAGATGTGTGTTTGTGTCTCCATCAGACCTGCTAATAAACACAGGCAAAGCATCTTACATCAACGTGTCAGTGATGAACCTGAGTAGTATTGTGTGTTTTAAATTGTGTGCATGTGTCTCCCTATCAGTGTGAGTGTCTGGTGTTTGTGTGTGTGTGTGTGTGTGTGTGTGTGTGTGTGGGGGGGGGGTTGTGACTAAACAGGGGAAATTCACAGCTCAAAAGATTTCACTTCCCGTCATGTTTCAGTAATTGGAAACTGCAGAGGAGGACATTTAAATTTGCTTCTCTTTGTGTGTGTGTTATTGTGTCAGTGCGGCTTCACACTTTCAATGAAAAAAACACAAAAAGGAATTATTTAAAAATTAAAGACGCTAATTCACGTTGCTCTGTTTCACAGCCCCGCCTGGTGTCAAGTATGAAAAAGTCCTAAATATCAGTGTAAGTGTATTTCTGCAGAAATTAAAATTCACACTCTCACCACTTCCTAAAGCTGCGGCTGCTGTTTGTGTGGCTGCTGCTCGGTGCTGCCTCCTGCAGCTGCCCGCCGTCTACTGAAACCACAAGGATGTCCCTTTCCTGTCACTGCACGCAGGAAGGGACATCCTCCAGGTTCACCATGAGGGACCATATAAGGTCAACGTTTGACAGGTATGGACACAGACACCAGTACGTCTGCACCAGTCGAGACGCTGGCATTGGTGCAGCAGGGGAAACCATATCTGGTCAAACTGGAGCCGTGTAAACCATATTTTCCGTTTTATTTGTGGCACTGTCAGCCTTTGTGTGTGTGTGTGGGGGGGGGGGGGGGGGGGTGGAAAGTTTGGGCTGTTCAGCTGTCTTCAGCACATCACTTCTGTTTTTTCCAGACTGGACCCACACCAGTTAAAAGTTCCCCTTTTTAGTGTAATTTTAACTTTTTCAGAGCTGCAGTTTTTTTTGGAGCTATGTCAACATCGAAACTCTAGGAATGTTAATGACTCAATAACCAGCGGATGTGAGGAGAGGATGAGCCCGACAGACTTCAGTGGTCCCGACCTTCCCTTCACGGCCACCATGAGACTCACATAGTTTCTTTATCTACTACTCAACTCAACAGCCTTGAAGTGAAGCTCTGCTGTGTCGGCCTTTTAGAGCCGATTTCCTCACCAACTCCATTGTTGTCTTCCTTACTGGTGCATTCTTTGTTAGCTTAATATCACCGGTTCGACAAACTTTGTATTCGAGACATGAAGTGGACTCAAACTTCTGAATGAAGCCAGCTGAGTTCTCCTCTGAACCTCTTCCATGGGTCGTTTCGATGCAGAGGAATGTGCTGCACACTGCTGCTCCACAGGGAATTCATAAACAGTTTCTACTTCGAGCTCGGGTCGATCCCCTGGCGGCTCGTTTCTCTGTGCGTGACCTCCGAGCTCCACGGCCACAGACTCAGCTCCACTGTGAGCTGCACATTCACCCCACCTTCCCCGGCCTCGGGCTTTTATAGCTGCAGGAGAGCATCTGGAAAATATAAGAGGAGACGCAGAGTGTGTGTTTGTGTGTGTGTGTGGGTGAGTCAACAAGCCTGTGTAACAGTGTGTAATAAAATAAAACATCCCTCTCTGCAGACCGTCCCCTCTCCCTCGGCATTGTCACACTGACCATTCGCACAAAGCAGCGGCCTCCTCACACTCCCGCTTCCCGCCCGGCTGTGTGCACACATTCACTTCCTGTCATGGGATTAAAGTGGAAGCAGCTGTTTTACAGAGCGGAGTGGGCTCAAGGTTTAATTTGTTGGAAGAGGAGACAAGCGGGGCAAAGACGTTAGGAGTGAAAAGAAAAAACAAGTAAAAATGAAGGTATACTGTGTGTCTGTGTGCACATGCATGAGTATGTGTTAGTGTGCATTTGTGCAAATGTGTTACGACTAATCATGTGGGATTCCCTGAGTGGTGGGATACAGTCAGACTCTGAAATGTAGGTCAAGAGGCACAGTATTCTCCTTACACTGTTGCATAACCATGCACAAACACACACATACACATTCTTTTTTTTGTGTAGTTAGGTTTCCACGCAACTGAGATGCACAACATTAGCTGTTTCAATGCTGACGAGCAGTGAAGACACAACGTTCTTAATGAAACCCTCAGTCTTCCCTTCCCTCTCTTCACAGAGACCTCTGAGAGTCAGTGTGTGTCGGAGCTCGATCAGGGAACAGAACACGGGGATCGGACTTTTGAAGGTAAAGATAACCTGCTGCTCGCTCATTGGCCGAGGGCTGCAGGTAATCACCTCGACTCGATGGCCTTTTAAGGAGACTTTCAAGTCACAGACCCGTCGTTAATCCCTCAATCATTAACTCTAGATTCTCCTCCTCCTCCTCCTCCTCCTCCTCCTCCTCTCTGTCCCCTGACCTACACACTCCTCTGTGGCCTGAAGGAAGACGGGACGACAGGGAGCGGCTGAAGAGGAAGAAGAGACATGAGGAGAGAAGAGGAGGTGGTCCGCCTTCGTTTGGCTCATCTGATTGTAAGATGATGACCAGGAAGGCGCTACCCAGCTGTTACATAAGGGATAGGAGACACCCTGACAGCCACTGTGTGTGTGTGTGTGTGTGTGTGTGTGTGTAACAAAGTACAAAGTAAGCAGCAGTCCCATTGCTGTCTTGTTTCTTTGGTAACACATAAGTGGGTTAGTTGCACTGGGTGGGTTAGTTGACATCTTTTCTTCATGGAAAAATTTGCTTGTGTTTCGTGTGTGTGTGTATGTGTGTGTGTCTGTGCGTGTGTGATTGTTAAAAGAAGAGACCACATTGTTGCTGAGATGAAGAGGAACATGTTGAGTGTGAGTGTGTGTGTGTGTGTGTGTTTCTGTGTGTGTGTCCTGGCTTTTATTCCCCCTCCTTAGTCTGACCTAATTTCACATTCACATGTATAAACTAGTGACATGTGAATGTTGCGTTCAGGCACACGCAGGGAAATCCTGAAACACACATTTGTGTAACTTGATGAGTAAAACCTGGGGCGGGGGGATGGGGGAGGGGGGGCATACAATTGCTGATTCAATAAATTATTAAAAGTAAAACTTGCGTTGTGACAATTCCCTGGGCTCTACCTTCCCCACCCCCCTTCACTGCTCCACTGTGTGTGTAAGGGGATCCTTTACATTTTCATTTAGGCTGCACTTTCTACTTGAGTAACTCACACACTATTAAGGACAAAGACCTTTATTGTGAAGGTTTTATAATGTGCAAGACTTCATTGTGTGAAATGTTCTGTTGAGCTGCTGGGCCTGGAATTATCAAATAGAATTTAACATTATAATAATCTGAACTAAACTAAGTCTCATGACTCATAACACAGAGGATTCTTCTCTTTGTTGGGGACTTGATGGGAAACCTGCAGTAAATATGAAGCTACAGGCAGGCAGCTAGTTAGCTTAGCACAATGACTGGTAACAGAGGGGAACAGTTAGCCTGGCTCAGTCCACAGAGGATGAATATATCAGCTTTGTTTTCATATGTTTAAAAATCTAAAGTGTAAATGACAGAATTGAGTTAAAGTCTGATACTTTAAAGTGGAAACATAGTTTTGGTCTAGTTGCTTTCCGTCACCATTATTTATTTGAAAAACCAAAGTGCAATGAATCCTGGGACAGGTTGTGTCTGAGAGGAATCCACCTGTTGCAGTCTTCTTACTCAGGAAAGGACGGACGCATTCGGAGGAGCCTTCTGACGGGACGACTTCATCACCGTGCTGTGACACAATCTTCACATGAAGCCTCTGAAGGAGGAGGTCCCTGGATTTAGACACAGTTGTAGACAAACAACACATTGTCTCAAGTTTACACTCAGCTAACTCATCAATGAAGCATGTGTGTCCTAAAATGTCAAATGTCCCTTGAAGCAGTTGTGCAATGACGTCTGACAACAATGTGAGAATGAGACGAGGTTTGAACATCATTTCCACGCTTGCTGATGTCATAACGTCAGATTCAAGCTGGTCCTGTCGAGTGGATTGTTTGGAAACATCCACAGAAGTCTGGATTATTAACATGGATTAAATTCTTCATGCAGAAGAAAGAACAATCCGTTTCCTCCAGGTCTGAACAGGAGAACAAAGATGGCTGAGGTGTGCATGCAGTTCCGCCTTTCAGCAGGAAGGGGCAGCACTGAGAACAGTCTAGTCTGAATTATTTGAATTAGGAAAAGAAAAGAAAATTGCTTTGATATCATATAAGGAAAATATAAGTGCACAGTAGAATGAAATCACATTTCTTCAAGCTCACAGATTATTAATGCTATGGTTTCCTAAGCAGGTATTAAAGATTCCTCAAATATAATCATTGATAATATAAATAGATAGATATTGTACAAATAGACAGTGAATGAAATCACACATATTGATAAATAAGATGTAAAAAGACACAAGAATTATTGCTCATGTTGGATTTATATTAATTTGTTATATTTAATATCTTCACCACTCTGGATCTGTAGAAGACAGTTTACCCCCTGGTGTGGCCCACAAAGGTGGCTGCTGTTTAAAATGGCCATCTGTGCCAGATGTTAATGATCCCCCGGTGTGTGTGTGATAGCTTGGTGTGTGCATGTGTGTGTCAGCAGATGGTTTCATCCGGCACACACATGCTCTCCTCCATCATCACTTCCCAATCATCAATTATTCACACAAGGAGACTGAAACCAGTGAGGAACACAACAAACACATTTATTGAAACATCATTAATATCAGTCACATTTGACCCAGGTGGAAAAAAACTTCAATACATAAATGCTTCTCTAAAGAAGTGTGTGTGTGTGTGTGTGTGTGTGTGTACAAGATGCATGCATGTGTGTGCAAAATGAAAAGAGCCAGTGGAGCTAGATCTGTGTAATAAGAAGCCAACAGAGAACAGCTGGTGTTTGAGTTTTGTGTGTGTGTGTGTGTGTGTGTGTGTGTGTGTGTGTGTGTGTGTCTGTGTGTGTGTGTGTGTGTGTGTATGTGTGTGTCCAGAGAACCCCCGTAAATGGGCCTCTGACCCTTTGTTCCAGGGGCATATCATTAGCATCTAAAACTCCTTATTGCCCATGAAGAGAAAGACGAGATGAAAAGCTGAGGAGAGAGGAAACGAGTGAAGGAGGGAAGGAGAGAGGGAGTCAGAAAGGAAGGAGAGAGGGAGGGAGAGGGAGGGAAAGAACCAAGGGGATACAACAGGAAAGTGGTGGCAATGACCAGCAACACCTGCCAGTTACCCCTCTCATGTGCCTTCTTTGTGTGTGTGTGCGTGTGTCTGTGTGTGTCTGTGTGTTGCTCACTGTGGGTGTGTGACCATGGAATTGATTCATAAGTGGGTGGAGGCTCTGGCTGGTGTAGTTCCCCGCTGCCACCAGTAGGTAGAGCTGCAGCGCTCCTTTAGAGGCCTGTTCAGTCAACACACTGCAGAAAGATGGAAGGAAACAGAACTCACGAATAATTAGAATCAACAGAAATACAATAATTAAAAACCAGGAGAAATTAAATAAAGAAGCACTTTTTAATAAATACACTTAATTAGACGATAGTATGACACTTGCTGGAAAGATGGGATCCCGGTCAAGAAACAATGTTTTAGATGATTTAACCAGTTTATGTATCTTTAAGATATTTTAGTAAATCTAAAGGTGGGCGGATTTCCTGAGGATCGTGACCTGATACAGTCTGAAGGGAGAAAACAAATCTTTATTTTTAGCCAGACAGAAGTTAAGGTAACACTCTGTAGCCGTTTTTTCTGCCTCAGGGATCAAACAAGTGACTCATGGTGTTAGGAAGAGGAAGGAAGTGAGTCAGGGAGGAGGGATGTTCAGGTTCCTGGCCACAGAAACAGGGCTCATTCATGAGGACAGGATGTGACATCACAGGCCTCACGCCGAGAGGCAGGAAGTGGTATTTTTAGTGGCGTCCTGATCAAGTTTCCCTGTGGTCAGAGCTGGAGGCGCCAATCAGGGCCATAATCAATTCAGGCATTCACACACACACACAGGCACATACGCACATGCACACTCACCATACACAAACACACACACACACACACTCACACACTCACACAAACAATAGTGGGATACATCCTCATGACCTTGGGAGGAAAATCTGCATCTCGTTTCATACCCTGCAGAAGTGTCTGTGGGGGGGTGGGGAGGTGAAAATGAGATGATGTGACACTTGAAAAGACTCTCTCTCTCTCTCTCTCTCTCTCTCTCTCTCTCTCTCTCTCTCTCTCTCTCTCTCTCACAGACACTCACACACACACACAACCTGCAGTGCCACACTCAAGCCTCGCAGATCTGTCTCTCCAGACTGACCTACATCTTTCTGTCGGCTTCAGGCATCATGGCCACACACACACACAACTACACACAGAGAATCACACACACTTCATAATGTGTTAAACAGAAGGAGAAACTCTGAAGTCCTGATCTTTGCTGGACTGGTTTGCTGTTGCCATGGTAATGATGGGGGGGGGGGGCATGGGGGGAGAACCCCCCCAAAAGAGAGCACACACACCAAATGACCTTTGACCTGACGAGGGCAGTGTGTGGTGTTCCCCGGTGGCTCCAGCTTCCAGCTCTTTGTTGGCGTAGAGGAGGCCCTTGGTAGGGTTGCAGCTGTGTGCACACATACACACACACACACACACACGAACACACACACACACACATACACACACACACACACACACACACACTCACACACACTCAAACTCACATTCCTTGATGATTGCAAGAGACATCAGCTCGCACAGGTCACTCACTTTCCCTCTCTTGCAGCCAATTCACACAGAAAGAATCTATCTATCTATCTATCCATCCATCCATCTATCTCTCTCTCTATCTCTCCATCTATCTCTCTCTTTCTCTATCTATCTATCTATCTATCTATCTATCTATCTATCTATCCATCCATCTATCTCTCTCTCTATCTCTCCATCTATCTCTCTCTTTCTCTATCAATCTATTTATCTATCTATCTCTCTCTCTCTCTCTCTCTATCTATCTATCTATCTGCCTATCTATCTCTCTCTCCCCCTCTCTCTCTCTCTCTCTCTCTCTCTCTCTCTCTCTCTATCAATCTATCTATCTCTGGATGTGTCTACCCTCTCACACAGTGGATGTTCTCAGTGAAATGTGGGTTACTGCAGCAGCAGAGCCGAAACAGTTCCCACATGTTCTTTCATAATCAATTCGCCAAATATGAAGCAGCCAAAGCTCCTGGATCATCGAGGACATGTCGGCTCTAATCAATCCCAGCCCCCCCCCCCCCCCCCAGAACTCCTTTATTCTCTCCACCCCCACATTCACACCATTCACTCTTCCTCTGTGAACTGCTCGTATCCTTCCCTCCTCAGCTGCTGTTTCCACTTCATTGTCTTTCTCTTTCTCGTTGTAGCTCCATCAGGTTTGTGAGCTGCAGCAGCATCTGTCCAGCTGCAGCCATCCCATCACACAGAGTCATTTCATCTGCTATTAAATTAACTGCACTCAAACAGGCGATGGTTGGCCATAGTTCCCCTCACACATCTGGACGGCTGTTCCCTGATTGGTGGATGTTATGATGAACGAGGGGTGAGGGGGGGAGATGCTGTGATTGGCTCCAGCTCAGAGGTGTGTGTATGAAAATGAGGCTGATTGGTTGGATGTGTGTCTGCCGACGCCGCGCTGTGCCGTCTGCAGGTGTTAGTGAGTCCAGCAAGTGTGTCAGTGTGTCAGCGTGCGCTTGTGTGTGTTGTGTGTGTTGTGTGTGCGCTCACTGCAGCAGACTCGCCTGGCCTCCATCACCCAGCAGATAGGAGGCCGGTCTCCATGGAAACCCTCCTCAAAGCTCCGCTGGAGAACAAAGATGGATCCCCCCCCCCCCCCCCCCCCCCCTCATGTCCCTCCCTGGCTCCTTTAGACCAAGCATGTGTGTGTGTGTGTGTCTGTGTGTGTATGTGTGTTGGTTTGAGGTTATCTGAGTCCACACGTAATCAATGATCACTGCTAATCTCATCAATCTCATCAGATCTCACCATCAGTCTAATCACATGTCTTGGTCCTAATCAGAAAGAATATCTATGTGTGTGTACGTGTGGGTTTGTGTGTGTGTGTGTGTGTGTGTGTGTGTGTGTGCCTGTGTGTTAGCGTCTCCCTCTCAAACACAATTGAAGTTTGATTGTGACAATGGAGGCCCCCATCTGGAGGGAAAGATTGGTGAAGAATGAGGGGATATTCACACACACACACACACACACGCGCACCCCCCCCCCCCCCCACACACACACAGACACAAGCCTGCATTGTGGAGAGACAAACCTTAACCACAAGCAATAAATATCAAACTCTGGTCTTTCCCATTATCGATATATGGAGGATGCTGTGATGAGGATTTTAGTAATAAATGATGAGCCGTGTCCTAAACCAACAAACACACTCACAGAGGAACATCTGTGTGTGTTAATCCCACAAGGACCAAAGGAACTGACTCCATTATTCATCTGAATCCTCTGAGTTAACGAGCGCGGCCGTTGGCACAGGAAGTCGAGAGGGACGGACACTCAGGGGAGAAGCTGCTTGTTGCTGCGCTGACGATCAATACCAGAGAGTTGACTCTGTCCTTTAGAGGAGCAGGATGCAGTCCAGAGGTCGGCTGCTCGAGCAAGTTAACTTAAATTTAAAGGAAGAGTTTGAAAACAAGAGCACTCTGGAAGCAGTTCTTTTCTAAAATCCAGATGAGTTTGCTCTTTTCTCTTTTGGACGTGTCATATCTGCAGCAGCTTCCCCTGCTTCAAGCATTTTTCGAAGCATGACACATCGTTAAAAAAACCACAGTCTTTAGAGTTCATATCTCCGCCGAGGCCCAACAGTCAAATTCAATCAAGCTGCACCAGATTTCCACACACTCATAGAAGTCAGAGCCTCCCGAACCCCTGGTCATCTCCCCTCAACCGTCCAATCAGGGTATCCATTTCACAGGACTGCACGATGTTCTATGTTCGCCAAAGTCTTCTGCTCAGAAATCAATTTCATTTCATACAGATTTTCTCGTTTGTTTCTCTTTAGGTCTCCATGATTGAAATTGTGTTTGTGTGGAAACTGAGGGTTGAAAGTTGGATTTCAGTTTCCAGATGATCAGAGGATTTGATCGACTGGACTCGGGGATCTTTACATGTCAGCTATTAAAATGAAATACTGCACAACACAGGGCAGATGAAAATATATCTGGCGATTTTATTAGATTGTGCTCGTGGAAGTGAGATTTGATTTGTCTGAAGATTAATCCGGGCTGCAGCAGAGACACGGGGGTGATCACCTCTGATCAGATTACAGTTTAGGGTCCGATTACTTTCCCAGCAGCGACACACTGACGCATCGTGACACTCACTGGTTGTGACAGACAGAATTCATGAACATAAGTTATTCATGAAACATTTAAAAAAAGGTTTTGATGCTGGTAAAATATTCAGGAGGAGGAATGTCTGTGTTGAACTGAGGGTATTTTGGTGGAGAATGGAAAGTAAACACCCAACTTCTCTTGTATAGTGCAATTTGTGTTAAGTTCAACACTGTTGCCTCACAGACGGGGGGTTCTTGGTTTGAATCCTGGGGTGTTTCTGTGTTTGAGTTTGTATGTTTTCCCTCTGTGTGTGTAGATTTTTCTTCCTTCCTCCCACAGTCCAAAGATTTGCAGATTAATTGGAGACTATAAATAGATGGTAGGTGTGAATGTGAGTGTGAATGCCTTTGTGTGTTGCCACAGTGATACGCTGGTGTATGTACTATTCATTATTATTTATTATATTATCATTATATAAGGTATTCATTTTGTTGTATAAACAATAAACCCACTATTTCGTTTTTATTGTGTAAGTTGTTTTGACTGTTGCAGACTTTGTTCCTCTTTAGAACCATATTTGATTGGATATAAATGACTTGTACGTATGTATCCTTGGAGGTCAGAGGTCAGAGATGACTAGGATTTGATGCTTTGCAAACTGGACTCTAATCTCAACACACTCATGGTTCATTTTCACTGGCGGAGAAATGAACCATCTCCGCTGTGACCTTTGTGTGACTGTTTTAATAAAGAAGAAGAGGCACACACTTTGTGTAGCCGTCTTGTATAGAATGTGTGTTTCGGTGCTTGCTCAGGCTCATGCACTGACCGAGCAGATTCCAGCACTGATCTGTTTGACCTCTTTGTTTATGCTGCCTTCCCTGTCCTGTGATGTGCGTGCTCGTCCATGAATGGAGCTCTGTGTGGACGCACACACTCCGTCCTCATGATTTGAATACCGAGTCCATCGCGCGAGTCTCTGGACAGAGAGATGACAGTGATATGATGTTATCCCTTACAGGAAAACTGATAAACCTACATGTACAAACACTCTGAGGGACATTGGAGAATCTACGGTGGCAAAACAAGCAACTTTAAATGAGGATAAATCTAAATTCTTGTTGTTTTTGATTTCGTTAACACACACTGAACATTTAAATCTCTGATCGCGGCCATTTTTGGTGTGTGTTTGGTTTTTGTAGCTCCTTTCTAGAACAGAGCTCGTCTGTTTGTAATGTTGTGTTCTCTTGTCCTGTGTTGATGCTACTTCAGAATTATCCCTTGTTGTTAGTCAGTCGTCCTCTTTTCAATATACTCACCACTTTCTACAGTTTGTGTGTTGGATGTTGTGTGCAGAGCTTTTTATAAGAGACGTCTGTGGAGCAGAGGGAAGGTAGAAAACTTAGTGTTCATCCTATCTGGTTTATCTGCAAATTAAGATTTTACAACCAATGTTTATGGTGTTATACTTTCATACGTTAAATGTCGGCTATTTCAGAGGTCTATACCAAGGGACCCAACTTATCAAAATAAAAGCTCTTAAATGCAGCTTGATGCAAAACATTGCATCAACAAAAGTGCCATTGTGCTTTTACTTTGTAGAAAATTGCTTCAGAAGAATTGATTCTACAAATGTTGTCATGATGGAGATCAGAAACCGTGAATGTCTCCGTCAGTCTGATCACTGCTCTAGTTCAACTCCTTCCACAAGCTGCCTGTTAACATAGTGCACCCCCGCCCCCGCTGACGGCTGCAGAGCGCTGGTTGTCTGTTTATTACATTTTTATTACAGCTGTATATTGATATTGATATTCGCACCACATTTGACTCTGCACTTCGCTGGGCCATTAACAACACATGAGCCAAGTGTGAAGCTGATAAGATTAACGATTGACGAGATATGCGATCTATGGACAGACAGAAGAGCTGAACTCAAATGTTTGTCTTTCACATTCTCCGTTCAGACATGACAACACAAATGTCTGTAGTGTTCAGGTGAGGGGGGGGGGGGGGCTGTACCAGGCCACAGCACATAATCTTGGTAAACTCTCTTGACATCTTTGTCTGTGTCATCTTCGAGTATGGCTCCTCTTCTTCATCCTTAAGTATTTGTTTTTGTTTGGTATTTTTATTTGTGCGTCTGATCTGTGCGTGCGTGCTAGAAACGTCACCAACATGCTAGCTGCCAATCCTCCGGAGGATCTCCGGCCGTTTTCTGACATGGGATCATTCGGACATTCCCTGGGGTTCTTACCTGGGGCTGCTTGGAGAATCTGTGGAGCATGTCCGGAGTCTCTCACTTGGACACGTGCGTTCTGACCTTCAGCTCCTGGAGAATGTCCGGAGTTCAGTGCACGTGTGAAAACAGACGTTAAATCTACCTTTTTGTGTTTTTTACTCTTTTCAGTAGAAAAGTTCACTTCAGCTCCCAGATTTCTGTTCATCTGTGGGGGCGTGGCCTGCAGCGCTACGTCACTGGCGCTTATATATGCTGCAGCTGTGGCGGCGGGCTCGCGCTGCTGAGACAGGCAGAGCTCTGCGCGCGCTCACGGACTCGCTCTCAGCCACACACACTCACACAGACACACACACTCTTCC
Source organism: Platichthys flesus (assembly GCF_949316205.1). NCBI lineage: Eukaryota > Metazoa > Chordata > Actinopteri > Pleuronectiformes > Pleuronectidae > Platichthys > Platichthys flesus. The sequence goes on from NC_084960.1 coordinate 3,480,914, forward strand.
CCCCAAACAAAGAGAAGCACGCGAGGCAGCGCAGCATCATCTCACCCTTTCAGCCGCGAGAGCACGCACACTCTCAGATCCCCCCCCCTTCCCCCCCACAGAACCGGTCCGGTCCCAGGCTCGCGCGCACAGATCCAACCATGAGCACCAACGGCGCCAGTAACGGAACCAGCGACATGCTGCAGATCCAGTTCGGGCTCATCAACTGCGGGAACAAGTACCTGACGGCGGAGACGTTCGGCTTCAAGATCAACGCGTCCGCCTCGAGCATGAAGAAGAAGCAGATCTGGACCCTGGAGCAAAGCGGCGACGAGTCCAACGGCAACGTGTTCGTGCTCAAGTCCCATCTGGGCCGGTACATCGCCGCCGACAAGGACGGGAACGTCACCGGGGACAGCGAGAGCCCGGGCCCGGAGTGCCGCTTCGTCATCACCGCGCACGATGACGGCCGCTGGTCGCTGCAGTCCGAGCCGCACGGCCGCTACCTGGGCGGCACCGAGGACCGGATCATCTGCTTCGCGCAGACCGCGTCCGTGGCGGAGAAGTGGAGCGTGCACATCGCCATGCACCCGCAGGTGAACATCTTCAGCATGACGCGCAAGCGGTACGCGCACCTGAGCTCCAAGGTGGACGAGATCGCCATCGACCGGGACGTGCCGTGGGGGGTGGACTCCATGATCACGCTGGTGTTCCGGGAGCAGCGGTACCACCTGCAGACCTCCGACAACCGCTTCCTGAGCAACGACGGCGCGCTGCTCGCCACCACGGACCGGAGCACCGGCTACACGCTGGAGTTCCGCTCCGGTAAGGTGGCCTTCAGGGACTGTGGCGGCCGGTACCTCGCGCCCTCCGGACCCTCCGGCACCATGAAGTCCGGCAAGAGCGCGCGCGTGGGCAAGGACGAGCTGTTCGTGCTGGAGCAGAGTCACCCACAGGTGGTGCTGACCGCGGCCAACGAGAGGAACGTCTCCACCCGGCAAGGTGGGTGTGGTGGGCCGGTGAGTGTGTGCTGCAGACCCGGTGCTGCATGGGTCACTGTGAGTGTGTGTGAGAGTGTGTGTGTGTGCAACAGACCCGGTGCTGCATGGATCCCTGTGTGTGTGTGTGTGTTTGTATGTACTGTATGGGTCACTGAGTGTGTGTGAGAGGGAGAGAGAGAGCAATAGTGTGGGTGCTGCAGGCCCGTTACATCTCTCTGTGTGTGTGTGTGTGTGTATGTGTATGAGTGTGCGTGTGCTGCAGGCCTGGTACTTCTCTGGGTCACTAAGACTGTGTGTGAGTGTGTGTTGCAGCCCTGGTACTGCATGGGACATTGTGTGTGTGTTTCAGTGTGTGTGTGTGGCGTGTTGGTATCTCATCCCTTGGAAGAGGAAGAGTTAAAGTGATGGAATGTCAGACTACACCCCCCCTGCAGCATAGACACACAAACACACACACACACACACACAGTTATGGTGGCCTATATATTCCCAACCAGGAGGTCTTCCTGTATCTGCACATGCACGTTTTCATGTCTCAACGTTCTCCATGTAAATATCTGACACTGTCTCTCCAGTGTCACATGTAAACACACGTGCATGCTCCTCGTGCACGTGCGCCATGCATCATTCAAAGGTACAAGTGGCACCAAGCAGAACAGCTCCCTGGTTAGAGATCAGCATTTCACACATGATGCCTTTTTAAAAACAGTAAAACCCTTAAAGTGGACGAACCCTGGTCCACATTAACTCTGATGAGCAGAATGTGAATCATCTTTATTTCCCTCTCACAGCTCTGACTCCCCTGAAACCCAAAACTAGACCTGCTGAGTTTATCGTCCTCTTGCAGCTGAGGCTTGAACGTTTCTGGCCGGGTCGAGGTTCTTTAGAAGTTGACGTTGCAGGCTCGGGGGGGGGGGGGGGGTGATTGTCCCTGGCTGGTACCGATACTTGGTCATAACTGTCTCCAGGCGATCTCACTCCTGACTTGAATGTTTCTTTCCCTCTGTTTTTATCAGATTTTATCAGTGGGTTTTTGTGTGTGTGTGTGTGTGTGTTTGTGTGTGAGGGATAATTCCATCCATGTGTGTGTCAGCTGTAGGAGTGGGCAGAGAAACCAGTTTGTCCCTCCGCCTTCTTTCCTTCCTTCCTCTCCTTCTTTTTCCCCTCGCCCATGCTTCAATTTTCCATCCTGGTCTTTCTCGCCTCCTTTCACCTCTCCCCTCATTGTTCTTTTCTTTTTCTTCTTCTTCTTCTTTAACATCGCTCACAGCTTCCCCTGATGCCTCGTCCTCCTCAGCCTCCCCTTCCCCCCTCCCCCACTCCTCCCTTCAGGCCTGGCTGGTGTGTGTGTGTGTGTGTGTGTGTGTGTGTGTGTGTGTGTGTGTGTGTGTGTGTGTGTGTGTGTGTGTGTGTGTGTGTGTGTGTGTGTGTGTGTGTGTGTGTGTGTGTGTGTGTGTGTGTGTGTGTGTGTGTGTGTGTGTGTGTGTGTGTGTGTGTGTGTGTGTGTGTGTGTGTGTGTGTGTGTGTGTGTGTCTGGGGTCAGTGTCGTCCCTCATGCCGCACACTGGACTGGGTGTGGAAATAAAACAACCGTCTTTTGTCTCTGTCCCTGAACTTGACTGAGGAAAGATGCTGGTTTTGATGGAAACGTGTGACTCTGAACAAAAACCATCATCATAGGTGTGATTTGGTTTGAGACGAGGAGAACGGAGAGAAGCCGAGACTCAGTGGTGCTGTCCTGTCTGCAATGAATGATGGGATATAGTAATTAATGCTCTTTAAATCTATATTTAGCTCCTGGTTAAAGAGGAGAGAGAGATGGAGAGAATAATGTGTGGTTCAGTGGTTTTGGTTCCTATTTTCAGAAAGTATGATCTGTCTCTCCTTTTGATTTCCCTCTCCTCGGTCTCTCTCTCTCTCTCTCTCTCTCTCATCCTGAGCCTGTTTGTTCTGTTGCTTCGCTTTGTTTACTTGTCACTGGGATATTTATCCACTTCTCTCTCTGACAGGAGTCGACTCCTCTCTCTGTCTCGGGCACAAAATGGAGGCCCGGTTTGAAGGTGGCTGTTGAATTAAATATTATCTGAGATGTATTTATAGCTGGGAGTTTGACGTCCTCTGTAACCGGAGCATGAATTTCACTGTAATAATCCCCAAGCGGAAAAAGAATGTGTGGAGTTTGCCTTTTTACTCGTGAAGAAGGCAGCAGGAGATTCTCTGGTTCTTTCCACGTCTTCGTCTTCTTCATGAATGCCTCGTCTTTTTCAAGGTGATCTGTAGAATGACATGAAACTGGCTGGAGACCTGTACCATCTTGAGATCTTGGTGGTATAGAGGAGAAGTCTCCATCTGTTGCAGCAATTTGGTGGCAGTGGTTCTGTTGGTTCTGTTGTTTTTTTGGTCTGTTTTTAGTGCCACAGATATCTTACGTCCCACAAGTGACCTCTAATGTCTAATGCCTTGCTCAAGGACACTGGTTGGTTGCTCTCTTGGGTGATTGGACCCATGTCCTCTCTGCTCTGTCTGCCACCCCGCAGCTCAGATCCGTCCCTAACGAGCCGGTGGTCTGAATCTGGTCTGAAGAACACGTGCCACTCGCCAACAACCGGATCGGTGTGCCGTGGATTTCAATGTTTTGGGTGAAATTAAACCGGCTCCAGATGATTTCTAAACCGACAGCTGCTCGCGGCCCTTATCGGTGGCGGCTTTCCGGCGGGTGGACCTCAGCCAACATGGCGGTGGAAGCTGGGGTTTTCATAAGCAGCTCAAGTGGGTCAGTCCAAAAGCTGCTTTGTCCAATCAAAGCTGCCGATTTCTTGTCTGGCATTTAATTGACCCTGATGAAGACTGTGATCGCTTCAGAAAATGCTGTGTTAACGTTTGTCATTTCTGTCCTTTGTCCTTCTTCTTTCCCCTGAATCTACAGTCGTTGCTTCCTGATTCCCCAGGAACTGAAAGTGAAGCCAGTCGACGTAAAAGTAGCTCGACTCCATTAAACTCTGACACGTTGCAGAAATGGGTTTTTCTAGGTAATGTCAGAAAGCCCCAGATACAAATGTCCTTTTCTCTCTGACAGATACTGGACTCACATCACAGCAGTGCCTCTGTCTCCGCTAATTTGCACTCGCAGCGTCCGCAGCAGCCGTTAATCCGACCCTGTGCTCGACGCTCGTTTCCGGCTCCTGACGTCCACTCCGCTCGTCCCTGGTCACAAATTCCCTGAGAGGCTGTTTAACGACCCTCATATAGACTGAGATACAATTATCGGTCATTTGGCCTGGAGCTCCACGGCCCATTAAGTGCCCTGTTCTGCCCCTAAACTGAGGTGCGGGTGAGGACTGAGCGCTGGTTTGTCTCCGGCTTAATGGATGAGAGTCCATCACATCCTGTCGGCTCCTGGTGTGACCACCGGGCGTTGACTCCTCTTTACAGCTGATCGGGGACTGCAGGGTTTCATCGTTCTGTTAAGTTGGGACCATGCTTTTATGTTTTTATGTCACATATAGTAACTCTACTGAATAATCGTTGAAATCCTGATGGAATCTGCTTAAAGGCAATCAGGCAGAGCCCCATTGAATGTTCTCTGGATGTGTGACCTCCTGGCTTTATACTGAAAGTGGGATTTGCACGACTAAATCTGTGTCCCAATTTTTTTCCGAGGAAGCTGTCTACACGGGCCGAACCAAAATTAGACTTTGACAGACGAGTGTTGTAATGTCCCTCAGTTCAGTTTTAAAAAGCTAGTAACTCATTTGCTTAGCTTAGCATAAAGACTGGCAACAGTAGGAAACAGCTAGCCAACAAAAATCAACAAGCGTTACAACAATTCCAGTTTTTACACGGAGTTGAAAGTGGAGTTGATCTTCTCATCCGTCAGCAAGAAGATGAATACATGTTTAATGAATCACGTAAGACGTCTGTGGCTCTGGTTGTTGCAGCAGCCGCTCTGTGTTCACATTTCAACACGTAAACCAGTTCACACTGTCACCCTCTATGGTTTGGGTTGGCCTGGTTTTCTGCTGACTCCGGTGCAAAACTCTCAGAAGTGTTGAAATTCGCTCGTCGGGTCAGATTCACCATCTGGCTCTAAATCATGTTTTGTGTCGTGTGAGGTTTAAAAAACAAAAAGTGTGGCTCCGTGTTGCGTCTGGCTGCGACTCAGCCCTGACACCCTGTCTGCATCCTTCACCCCCCCCCCCCCCCCCCGCTGGCAGGAAACGAGACATGGGACTCCGACCTTGGCTGGTGTGAGTTAAACCCTGCCCTCCCTCCCTCACCCGATAGAGGAGAACTACGAGGGCGTCAGTTTGTGCATCCTTGGCGTCAAGTTGTCATCTCCGCTGATGCTTTTATGTGTTTACAGACCTTCAGTATGTTTGTGTGTTTTTCTTTTGTGTATGTGTGTTGGGAGCGTGCCATGGGGGGCTTCCCACCAGGAGGCCTCTCCTCCTCAGTGTCAGCTTCTTTCCCATGGACTTCAGCTGCTCTACGGTGTGTCGCTCTGCTCAGACTGCTCTACTGCTGGTGTCTGCAGCACAGTGAACACAGAGCGACTCTTCAATCAATTCAACCTACATAGTTCTACAACTATTTGGGGCACAACTCTGTGTCTGACCTCAATTTGACATGTTTTGTCTATTTGCTGGAGGAAGTAGGGCTATTAATGTGGTGTGTGTCTGTGTGTGTGTGTGTGTGTGTGTGTGTGTTTTTCAGTTGGCACAGCGTGTAGGTTGGCTGGTAGTGTGTGTGTGTTTGGATCAGAACAAAGGCCGATGATCTGGCTGCCTGTTTGTGCCCCAGCCGGTCGCCTCCTCAGCCAGGCCTGCTGAACAATGGGACGGACACACACATACACACGCACACACACAATTGCACTTGATACAATTGCATGCGTTCACAGCAGGCCTCTGCTGCTGGCTCACAGTCACCGAGGCCAACAATCTGTGCCTGCCGCCATCAGGCTGAATGTGGTGGGCGGGGTGGACAGAGAGATGGAGGGGTTGTTTTCAGGAGCGTGTGTGTTTGTGTGTGTTTGTGTGTGTCTCTGTATTTGATGTGGTTTTGGAGGTTTCTGCATGTGTGGTCACTTTTTGTTGGGTGTGTTTAGCTGATGAGGTTGAAGCTGAGTGCACAGACCCTTGTCCCCTCTCCTACAGGAACCCTGTGAGCTTCACAAACTGATCAGAATAGACGTATGTGTTTGTGTTATACACACACACACAATACACACAAACAAACTCAGCCTCTATCTGAATCACCGCAGTCCTCAGGGCGAGTGTTTTGTCTCTCTCAGTCGTTTATTTTAACTTCTTGTGGGTGTAACCACCAATGTGGTTCTTTTACTTGCGATAACTGGACCAGACTCCAGGTGTGTGTCTATTTGTGTCTTTGTGTGTACACAATGTTAACACAGCTGACATTGTTCTATTTCCTTCAAAACATCTTTGATGGTGAATGTTGTTCAAAGCACCTGGAAGTCTAATTTACATAATTCAAATTTATGGATTTATCTCTCACGATCTGTAATGGAAACACAGTATGATGCAGTTTGCTGTACAACATGTAAATAGTTCACCTTCATTTCCTGGTAAATTATCAGATAGTGAAATTCACAAAAGTTTTTTTTTATAAGTAGATTTTGCGGTTGTCTCTATTTCTATTATCTCTGAACAATTTGACGACTGCACGTGAAATTCAAATGACTAATTAAGTGTTTTTGTTCAGATCTTTTGCTCCAAATGAACTGATCACTTCTTAAGATCGGAGTCAAACTAAGTCCCTGATTGGTCGGCAGGTAACCGTGAGCCTGCCCCGTCTTTAGACACTGAATAATGAGTCCACCGTTTCCCCTCAGACGTTCAGTGCAGCACGTTGGAATGAGATCTTTCCTGTAGGTGAGTCGGTCATCCCTCTCGAGCTGAGGCGCTCCGCAGCAGATGGTTACGCTCCCTCCTCTCACGTAGTAACAAATGGGCCTCCCTGTGCTACTGTGCAGAGTGTGTGTGTCTGTGTGTGTGTGTGTGTTTGTGTGTTTGCCCGTCTATTCGGTGACCTGATTGATGATGGTGTCGTGAATCAGAATCTTTCCACCACCTTTAATGCTCCTCCTTCAAACCCTCTGCAGCTAAAGTTACATTTCATTTTCTCTGACCCGCCCCCTCCACACCATGTGGTTCACATTATGGTCAGTTATATTCTCCCTCTCATTCGTGGGTGTGTGTGTGTGTGTGTGTGTGTTTCCACATAGTTCTGCAGAAAATCAATCTGTGTGCAAAGCCCAGAGTTCTTAAAATGTCTTCAGCACTAATGTGTAATTCTCCAGTGAATAACAACCCATGTACTACTTGCTGTGGGGAAACGGGCTCGTCTGGGATCTTTATGTCAATTAATGAAAGTATTTATGGCAAAAAACTGTTCTGTGAGTCATCAAGACTAGAAAAGTGCTTTATTAACACAGAGCAGTTCCCAGTTACAAGTTTATAACTTCTTCTCTTTCTGGATAGATCAGTTTCAGTTGATATCACGAGCAGAAGCTTCTCAAACCCGATTATGCTTTTTTTTTTTTTACTGTTTATAACATCTTAGGGCAGAATTTAACGAGTTCAGTGTGACCAGTGGAACGAGTTATGAGACTGGGAGAGAACAAGAAACATGGAAAACATGAGATGGGGGGGGGGGGGGCATTGGGGGATAGGGAGCACATGAAAGTTGGTTTGTTTTCTCAAACACATCTTTCTTTCTCTCTCTCTCTCTACACACACATTTACACAGCAGCGCTCCACCAGACAGTTCATCTGGCTCTGTCTGCCCAACCCTCTGGCTATAGGTCCATGACTTCATCATATACAAGAGCTCCCATTGTGCGGCATGACGTGTGTGTGTTTCTGTGTATGAAGGGAGTGGTCCACTGGAGCATTGTGTGTATGTGCGTCCTATGGTCCAGTTTTGTGTGTTTACCTCTTTGTTGCTTTCAAGAGCAACAAATTGAGGTTGATGTGATTTTAATGAGGTCTGGTGTTCTATATACATACAGTAGGGATGGACACACACACACACACACACACACACACACACACACTGCAGATTTACACAGGTCAGCCACATTTAATGTTGTGGGAAATTGGTATGAAATCATTTTTAAGGAACAATTTATCAGTTTTTTTTGTTTTAGCAGCTAATGTTGGAATATAAAATGTCTGAAAAGATGATTGAATGAAGATGAGATGAATCATAAATAAATGGAGAAATAATCTGGAGTTGTTGTTCTGATGTTGGTCCCATTGATTTTTAACCTGATATAATTCTTTTGTCTACTTCAAATGACTAATAGTGATGATGCAGATAGTTGTGTGTTCACTTTAAAGCTGGATAAATGTGTTTGAGCCGTTTCAGGTGTTGCTAATGATTCTCAAGAGTTTAGCGATGATCCACCATGACGACTGATTCTTTGATCTGCACTGACAGATATGTGTGTTTGTGTGTGTGTTTGTGTGTGTGTGTGTGCGTGAGTCAGCCTTCACCAGTCCAAGCTGTCTGGTGTTGCTCATTTAGTGCGTCTGATCCTGACCAGAGGGGGGGGTGTGTGTGTGTCTACATCTGGACTGCTGTTTTTATAATGGTCACCCGCTGGACTCCGCCTCCCGTCTGCATTTCTAACTTAACCCCTCCTCTCTGCACCCAGGTATGGACCTGTCAGCCAATCAGGACGAGGAAGGCGACCAGGAGGTTTTCCAGGTGGAGATTTGCCGCGAAAACCGGAAGTGTGCGTTCCGGACTGCTGCTGGGAAATACTGGACCCTCACTGCTAATGGCGGCCTGCAGTGCACCGCCTCCACCAAGTAAGAGTCACACACTGCTACGAAAAACGGCCTTTTCAAACTAAAACGATCTGTCTGTTTTAATCCTCGTCCATACTGACACTCAGGAAGCAGGTGGTTGTTGGTTTCAGGCAGATTATTAATATAACAGCTCATCTCCTCCAAATGGGAACAGTTGCATTACTGTAAAATACAAAATGGAACTGCACAACAGCTGTTAGCAAAGACAACAGGTTCAGCAACAGTTGTAATTGATTATCCACGTTCTATTCCCCACTGGAAGCAAAGACTAATGCCAGGTGGTTATCTTCCGGAGGAGGGTCATGTGACAGGACCCTGACGAATCAGTGAAGGCTGTGACGCGTACAAAAAGACAAAAACTCTGCACCAAAGTTTTCAAACTAAACCGCAGCCTGTAGTGTTTTTAAACTTCTCTCTTTAGTGAATCTACAAACTCTGAACCAACAACGTAGAAACGTGTGTGTAGCAGGAAACTCAACCAGAGCAGCTGCTCCATCAGTCACAGCTTTTAGTTTGTAGTCCTGTTCTGTAATTTGAGCTGTGACATGACTTAGAAGTGTGTGTCTGTGTGTCAATGTCATGGCAGTGGCAAGTTGTGTGTGTGTGTGTGTGTGTGTAACCTGTAGGGAGTCATTTCCTTCCAGTGGTTCAGTCCAGCCACAGGCTTTTAACCCTTCACCTTCTTTGACCTTTGACCCTGGGCTCCTGTAAGATTTCCCTTCTGAGGCCTCAGAACACATTCAGGAGCTGAAGCTGCTCCTCTCGTCTCGTTGTGCTTCAGTAATAAGTCGAACACCACCTGGTTTGTCTTTTGTCCCAAAATAACTTGTTTTGAAAGTCTCTGTTTCTAATGCAGAGCACGTGACTCGAAATAATCTGCAGATATGAAACAGATGTGACGGAGAGCGAAACAATAATCTGATCCCGTGTCTGATTGGTCGGAGAAGCGTCTGTCCTGAGGTTGACCCCCCCTTTTTTAAAGATAATATGGAGCAAAGATGGTCGTTGACTCTGAGATGGGGGGGGGGGGGGGGGGGGCGTACTGCAGAGCTCTCTCACCAAATTCCTCCATCACATTCTTGAGCGTCGACTCCTCGCAGATTGGACCACGACAGAGTTTTCTCTCACCAGGTCCTCTCGTGGTTTCAGGAGAAACATTTAGATGGAATGTTTCAGAGCTCGAGTTCTGATCCAGGAATGTTAAAGGAACGTTTGGAAGTAAAAACGTTACTGATCCAGTTCCCCAAGCACCACCTGAGCAGATGGAACAGCTGGGGGGTGGATTTCTGAGCAGCCTGAGATCTGACTGTGAATTTGTGTTTGCACTCCGACAGCCCACTTAAGGGCGACACTGGATCACTGCCAATGTAAATATGAATCTCCCTGTTTACCTCTCACGCCTTCACTTTCTCTCCGCAGGTCGGCTAATTGCTACTTTGACATCGAGTGGCGTGGGAAGAGGCTGACTCTCCGGGCCGCCAACGGGAAGTATGTCGCCGCCAAGAAGAACGGCCAGCTCGCCGCCACCATCGACTCGGCAGGTGAGTGGGATCTGTGGGACCGGCCACTGGGAGCCTGACCCGTGGCTAAGTGATTTACTCTGGGACAGTGAGAGTAATGAAATCATGGCTCTTGCAGACTTCAGCACCTCTGGAGGTTTGTTTTTGGTCCATGGAGCCGCTCTCTCCTCTGGGATCCAGCTGTTTGCTTCTTTTGATTTGTTCCCTCGCCATGATTAACTTAGAAAGAAGTTCCATTCCAAGTTAATCATGGTGATTGGAAACATGTGAAATCTCGTGGGTTTGAAAACGTTGAAAAAGCTTCTGCACCGAGATCGTCTCCCTCGCTACAGATTCACATTGAGAATCTGTTTACAGAGACCACGCCCACATCTACATGTCTATTCAGCCCGGGCAAATCGAATTTCTTTACCTTGTTATTGGCCCAGATGTGCTGGTGGATTCTGGGTATTTTAACTTGCTAATGTGAGTAAACATGTTGCTCAAAATCCCTTTGAAAACTTAGTGTTTGATGATTAAGTGAAGATTTGGCACAAAACTCGGCCGTTAGAGGAGCTTGGCTCGTTTTTCTGCCGACGCAGACGAGGAGTGAGCGAGCAGATCCGAGGCGGCTCCGGGTGAAGTCGATGAATCAAAGCTCAAACTTTCACTTTGCTCTGCAGTTTGTGATGAGGAGCCGTTTGGCAGCGTCAGTGCTGAGACTTCAACCGATCATTCACCAACGTCTGCATTTAGATACCGAAGCCAAGTCCTGAGTGATTAAAATGTGTGTTTTGAATTTCACGACACGAGTGAACTCACTGAAACGTGCTCTGCCCCCAGGCGAGAGCGAGGAGTTCCTCATGAAGCTCATCAACCGCCCGATCATCGTGCTGCGCGGCGAGCACGGCTTCATCGGCTGCAGGAAGGTGACGGGGACGCTGGACTCCAACCGCTCCACCTACGACTACTTCACCCTGGAGTTCAGAGACGGCGCCTACAGTCTGCAAGGTCAGTGTCCGGCCGGGGCCTCGGGCGGCTGCAGCAGCTTGTATACAGTTTCATATTTACTCTCACAGCAGCATCAGGCAGCCGGTGAATATCTGCGGCTCATCAGAGGATTTGGAGGAAGCTCCTGCCGGCTCACGAGGGATTAAAGCATTTATTCTTAAAGGGATTCTCATTATGGATTTACTCATTCACCGGCGTTTGTGCCAAAAAGAGGGATTTCATTGGGATGAGTTCAGTGCCTCTGTGTTCTAAAGAGTTAAGCCAAACCTTTTGTTGTCCTCACCCCCCCCCCCCCCCCCCCCCACATCTGACTGACACAAGACGCCTCCCTCACTCTCTCTCTAATCCATCCTTTCCTCCTCTTCCTGCAGACTCCACGGGCAAATACTGGATGATCGGGAACGAGCAGTCGGTGGTGAGCAGCAGCGACACGCCCGTCGACTTCCTGTTCGAGTTCTGCGACTACAACAAGCTGGCCGTGCGCCACGCCCCCGACGGCAAGTACCTGCGCGGCGACCACGCCGGGGTCCTGAAGGCCAACGCCGACAGCCTGGAGACCGCCACGCTCTGGGAGTACTGAGGGAAACCAGCAGCGGCCGCCCACTGCTGCGATGCTGATGAATGAAAGAAGAAGTGTGGCGACCCAGCACGACAGCACGACCTGTCTATACATCTATCCACCCCCCCACCCCCCCACCCCCCCTCTCATCCCCTCCATCAGATCCTTTACGTTTGACTTTATGTTGATAAACTGCACAGGGAGAACAGGAAGGATAGAAGACGAGAAGGAGAAGGAGACGCCTCTCTCTCTCTCTCTCTCTCTCTCTCTCTCTCTCTCTCTCTCTCTCTCTCCTTCCTTTCTTTCCCAGCTCCGCTCTGCAGTGCCGACCTTTATCTGTTGCCATAGTTACCGAGGGGCTGTGCACTTTTGTTCTGCTCCGATCTGATTCGCTGCTCGACCCGCCACTCACTCACTCCCTCCCTCCCTCCCTCCCGCCCTCCTTTGCCTTACGATTGGGCCGTCCCTCCCCAGAGCAGAGCTGAGCCACGTTTAAAGAGCCCCCCCCCCCCCTTCTCCTCTTTCTACCTGTTATCGGTGTGGGCAGCATGGTGGCAGTATTTATGGTGTCCGACCCGGTCTGGTCCGGCAGAGCCACTTCCACCTGATCCAATCCCCCAGAGCAGCTTCATCCACACGACTGCGTTTGAGTTTAGAAATGCTTTTACTTTGAAAACTCCAGAGCTGCATTTTAGTCTGAAAAGGCAGAAACAGAGTTTGGAGAAAAGATGTAGTCGTGTGTAAAGAAGGAGGAAGTGGTTCTGAGTTCTGATTGGTTCATGTGGAATCGGAATCCTTCTGCTTCCCCCAGACCGAGTCCGAGTATGTTTTTGTTTTCATGAGCGGGCCTCGTGGCCTCCGTGTGATATAACTGGAATGGATCTGATAACCTTATGGATCACGATGTAACCGAAGGGTTTGAAGCCCTCCTCATCTCAAGTGTATGATATTGAAATGTAAACCAGTGTCCCGAGGCGTCCTCCTGCTCCGTGGTGGGCGGAGGCGTCTCGTTTCCTGAACCAAACAGGAAGTAGGAAGTTAAAACACGTATCCTCCCTTTTCCCCTCCCCCCCCCCCCCCACACCCACACCCCTACAAGCCAAACCCATTGTCCCCGAGAACTGTATAAAAGAAATTTTAAAAAAATAAATAAAAATGGTGCGGCCACGTATGTTCACTGCACTCACAAGGTGGGAAACACAGTTGGATAGATTTCTAAATTTTTTTGTTTCCATGTCCAAGGCACAGACATTATCATTATCACGGGAGGGAAATGATTTATAGATCCTTTTGAAAGCTGCTCTTTGAATCCCTCAACTGATCCTGAAGCTCAGCCTTCATCCACACCAAACCTCTCCTGATAACTGGATCAACAAGCCGTCATCTCACTCACAGATAACTGGAACCTGTTGTGATCTCACATCCCCCCCCCCACACACACACCTGAGAGCCTTGCCATTAAAACCAAAAAGGCTGCGAGAGCCTGTAACACATAAACAAACCTAAACCCTTTTTCTCTTTGTTTTTAATATCTGTCCGAGCTCCGAGGGGCGGTGTCACGACTTCTACTTGTGTTGGATGTTTTATGTTCCTGACCCGTCGGTCGGTGCAGGTGGAGAAGGGAAGTTCTGCAGCCGTGTAGCACATTGCACCCGTGGGTCCTGCCCTCCAGGATTCTCAACCCCTTTGTCGGCCTGTTTTTCTCCGTAATGCGTAAAGCAGCCGTGGGTTTTCTCTTGATTTGTCTCTTTTACAGCACAGTGGAGTTTACCTTGGCTCAGAGCTGCTGGGCTCTTCAGTCATGAATGCATTCCTCTGATGTGGAAAGTCAGTGCAGGAGCGTGAAACGTTATCGTAGCCGACGCGGAACCAAGTCCATCCCGAGTTCTTTCTGAAGTTTTGACCGCTCACTGCAAGGAAGGATGGAGAATCTACCGACTGGTTATCCTCGGAGAAACCAGCTTCTCCAGGGTAACTGGGACCAGTGCTTAGACTAACGGATGTGGGAGGGTAAACATGTGGTAATGACTGTGCCTTACTCTTGAGTTTCTGGGCAGTAGTTTGAAAAAAAAAAAAAAAAAAAAAGATGGAAAGAAAAAGAATCCACGTCTTTGCTTTGTGTAACTGGAAAAGTCCTTTTGTATTATTGTTTTGTATGTTTTTTGTTTTTTCAATATTGTGGATTAATCTCTCTTGTGCCATTGGTTCACCTGAAATCCAACGACCAATAAAACTGGGATTTGGAAGCTACTGGTCTGCTGTTTCCTTTTTGTTCCACTTGAACTGGGATGTTTTCAAAATCTCTCAAATAAAACCTCAGCTCCAGGTCTCTGCTTTCTCCCACTGTCCAGAGAAGAAGCCAGAACATCCCGGACGTGAACGCTGACATCATGTGGAGGCAGAGTTTACACAGAAGTGATGGGGGGGGGGGGGGCAGTCTCAGCTGTCAATCATGAAGTATCATATTCTTATAGCATCAAATAACTAATGAAAACCAAACTTCCACTTGTTAAGGAGTGTTTGTATAAACGCGTCTTGCAGGTTGTGTTTGTCCCTGCACTCGCACACAATGCATGAGCAGCACACAACATGTTCTCAACAACAAGGCCTCAGAGCCGGCGCCTGTGTTGTGCATCATTCTGCACATTCATTCTCCTCAACTGCAACGTGACATTGAAGTTCTTCAGGAGACTAAACAAACCTTCAGCTGACTTTCAAATAAAGTCCTGTTCAAACGAGAGAGTTGGACGGATTCAGATTTAGTTTATTTTCACGCGGTGGATCTGATTCAACCTGGAAATCATCGTCTTCCCCCACAATCCTCGTTTCTCACATTAACCCGGTGCTTCATACTTGGTCTCCTGCCAGATTTTTGACCACAGCAGCTCCATGTGTTGTCCCACTTACACACACACACACACACACACTATGGAAACACACACACTTTTTCCTGTCTCTGCTGAATAGAGCCTTTGTGTGGAAATATTTATTCTAGTGCAGAGAAAGGGCAACCCCCTCCACACACACTAACACACACACCCACACACACACACACACTCTCTCTCTCTAACACACTAACTCTTACACACAAACACACAGGATTCAGGGTGGTAATGTAATGATGGAGCCTCCAGAGCAGGTCTCTAATCCATTTCCCCCGTCAGGCTCACAGATCCCAGAGGAACACCCAACACGGCAAAACAAACACACACCTCCCCTCTATCTAATCTCCTCCCGTCTGCTGCCTCACCCGTCACTCCCTCTCTCTCTCTCTCTCTCTCTCTCTCCTTCCCTGCTTTAACCAACTCTTCCCATCAATCCCTCTGCGCCTCACTCCTTTCCCACCCCCGCTTCTCCATCCCTCACTTTTTCCTCCTCCCTACTCTGGATGAATTTTGCTGAAAAGATGAGTCACTCAAAATATGACCCAGATCCCAGAAATGGAGTGGTTGCAGTGGTTTATGGGTAAAGAGTCAGGGCTGCAGGCGGAGCCGGCTGGCTTGGCTCTCTCTCTCCCTCTCTTTTTTCAGAACAAATGAACGAGTGAGGCGAGGGAGGGAGGGAGGGAGGGTGGGAGGGCAGGGTTGAAGGGAGGGAGGAGAAGCGGTGTGTGAAATGGCTGCCATCTCCCCCCCATGCCAGCCCCAACCAACTGCCTTGTTGCTATGGAAACGCCAGCTGCTGGAAGCTGAATCAAAGAGGCAAGCGTGTGCATGTGCATGTGTGTGTGTGTGTGTGTGTGTGCATATGTGTGTGTGGCGTCGCAGGCCAGAGATGTCAAAAAGCTTCATTACATCCTAAATACAGGCTGGTTTTGTGTGTGTGTGGTTTGAGGGGGTGGGGTGCAAGGGGTTTCGGGGGGGGGGGGGGGGAGGAGGAGGAAGGACGTCTGTCTTTGATCAGAAAGGAGCTCACCTGCCGGCTCTCCTAGACCTGTTCCACTCCAGGACCAGAAAGAGAGCAGGCAAGATCATCGCTGATCCTTCCCATCCCGCTCACCACCTGTTCCAGAGACTTCCATCTGGGAAAAGGTTCCGGGCCGTCAGGACTAAAACCTCGCGTCACCTGAACAGTTTTTTCCCCATGGCAGTGGGGCTCACAAACAAGCCCCCCCCATCACACTGACTCTGCTGACCCCCCCCCCCCCCACCCTCGCACATAATTTATAACACTACATTATTGGCACTACCACCAATCTTTGCACCTTAAAACCGAACACAACACATTTACTGTATATATTATTTTTTCGATATTGTTGTTTTTTATATTGATGTTTATATTGCTCTATATTGTTGTTTTTATATTGTTGTTTGTAAAGTGCACCAACCACACCAAGGCAATTTCCTGTATGTGAAAATATACAAGGCAATAAAAAGAATTCTGATTCTGATTCTGATTCTGATCAAACTCTGCTGAGCTGCTCCGAACCTTTCCCACATTCATCTTACTAAACGTGTGGGTGTGTGTGTCTGTCTGTCTGTGTGTGTGTGTGTGTGTGTGTGTGTGTGTGTCTGTCTGTGTGTGTGTGTGTGTGTGTGTGTGGACTCTCCTCTCTAATCAAATCTATCCACCGGTGGTTCTCCATCACTCACAGTCACTGGGTCACTGGGTCAGTCACTAATCTCTTCAGGGGATAGAAGCAGTAACTTGGTTCTGTGCAGGATGAAGAGAAGTCGTCTCGTCTGACATTCCTTCACATTTACTACGTTACATATTTGGTAAAATAAATCAAAGTACTGGACAAATACCGACGAGATAATAACGTGATGATGCAACTAGAATAAAGTGAAGGGAGCAAATCATCCTAAAGAAAGCAGTGAGGTAGAAAAACAAAATTCCAGGTTAGAAATTTCTTTAGTTTTCTTGACATTTGACTCAAAGGCCCAAAGAATAAGCTGGAGGAAAAGTCGTCCTCTCACAGAGTCAGTGAGCAGTCCTCCTGTAAAACCACACACTCATTAAAAATAGACACACTCATTAATGATACACACAAATGATAACACACACAAACAATGCCAGTGGAGGTAGAGCGGCAAAATGTGTCTGGGGAGCAAAATGCTGCCAGACACCAGAGGTCCCAGAGGAAGAGGCAGCAGAGGGCATTAATATGCATGTACACACACACACACACACACACACACAGACACACACACACACACACACACACATACACACACACAGATGTGACTAGGCTGTGCAGGTTTTGTCCGTAGAGTTCAGATCTTGAGGTCAAACAGGAAGCTGATCTCGGGTCGTGTGTGGTTCATATTTTCAGAACCACACAAACAAAACACGCAGCTCAAATTGAATCTAATCAAAACCCATTCACTGCATCACGTCCTCACCAGCTGATTGTTTTCACTGGTTTAAATGGGAGGCGTCGGCGCTGCTGTATTATTGTTCACGATCTATATGTCAAGGCCGATAAGACGAGGTCAGCGTTTTCATATCACACACAAACAGTAGAGAACAAAGCTCTGCAGTCAAATTTCATCAACTCGTAGATATCGGTTAAATGTGAATTTATGTTTTCATCAAGATCCAGGAAATATTTCCAGGGAAAACTGGAAAACACAAAGTTACAGAAAGTGAAAAACATTTAGTTCTTACTTTCTCTTTCCTGTCTCAAGAAGTTTTTGTAAAATCAGACAAACACATAACCACCTTGGAGGTAGTGATAATAACACAACTTAGGGTTTTTAAATGTAATTTTATCTTCTAAAGCCACTTAGAAACATTTCAAATTGTATAATATCGACAGGAATGTGTGTTTTTGGATAAACCTGCAAATGTAGAATTTGACAAATCAACTTTCTGATCTCAAGAGGTTACTGATTCATACGGGAAACATGAACCGTGTTTTCATAAGTTATAGATAATCCAATTGTTGTAGAGATGAAAGACGGATAAGTATTTCAGCTACTGTGGCTGTAAATACAAACTTTAAAATCAGTCTCTAAAGTTCTGATAATCTAAAATCATAAAGTATTTGTACTGCAGCAAACCAGCATCTTCTGAATCTATTTAAAGTTCCCTGTCTCAGTGGGTGCGAGGCCTCTGAGTGACAGAGCCTCCTTCATGGAGACTGATCACATTAGTTAATCCAGTGCTTTGTTCTTTGAATGCAATGAGTCATTAGCAGATAATCTCTGTAACACTATGCAACCGTAATCCATGAGCCAGGCACTCGTCATGCGTCGGCCCCGCGTCACCTTCAAGGACGAGGACAAAACACGACAGCAGAAAACTGTTGGACTAAGAAAGGATTATCATATCTTATCTTATTTGATATTATCTAATGTTAGTCATGTGAGCTTCGTGGCTCTAGAGAAGACCAAGTTGGTCCATCGGTAAGTTCATCACCTCGTTCCAGAGCAGAACATCCGAAGAATGAGCTGCCTACAGACATTCACGGTCTCCAGAGGACGAACCCCAACAGGTCCAGTTTTCTTCCTGGTGAAAGGTTGCTTGTGCTTGTTCCTCTGTAATTGAGCAAGGTCTCAACCTCAATGTGGAACCGACTCTCCTGACGCCATAGAGGACGTCTGTGGTTGGATCACCACACATGGACGCAGTAATAAACGTGTGTGTGTGTGTGTGTGTGTGTGTGTGTGTGTGTGTGTGTGTCCTCATGCGCGGCTGTTTAATACAAGGTAGATCATTTCATTCATGACGGCTGGTGTTAGATGCTGAATCGGACTCAAGTCTAATTGTGACTCTCACACAAACACAGTCTGTCCCATACCACCCATGACTAACAGTATTAGGACCCCCGGGCTACAACGGGGGTTCACTGTGCTACATTTACAGTCTGCATGCAAAAACAAGAGGCTGAGAGAGAGAGAGTGTGTGTGTGTGTGTGTGTGCAATGAAATGATTTGTCACACTCGCAGCACACTTGGCTGAACAAAGAAGTCCCCTCTCTCTGCAACACCACAAAGCCTGGCTGTCGCTGCGCTGTGATTGGTGGAAAACATCCTCTCTGACATGTGATTGGTGCATGGCCCAGGGGCTTAGTTATCATGAGTCAGCCCCTTTTTCTGCATGAGACGAGGGGGGGGGGGACAGACTGCATGGTCTGAGAGAGAGAGAGAGAGAGAGAGAGAGAGAGAGAGAGAGAGAGAGAGAGAGAGAGAGAGAGAGAGAGAGAGAGAGAGAGAGAGAGAGAGAGAGAGAGAGGCTCAGAGAGACAAAATCTACGTCTCAAGACAAAGTGAACAACAAGCTTTATTAGAAAACCGTGTGGTCTCACACTTTACACAAAAAGATACAGGAGGGAATGTTAATCGTCCTTTTTTTATTGTCTCAAAAATATCTGTACAAACAGGGACTGACCCGTCTCAAGATTCTCCACCATTCGTCAGTTCAACCCAAATATTCACGCGTATAAAGAGGAGAGATGGAACATGTAACGTGAGGATCCTAAGCCCCAAGTTCACCGGGAGAAGGCAAAGTGTCTGCATGTGTGTGTGTGTGTGTGTATCAATCATTACAGTGTGTTTTACTATCAGAAGCCAAAAGGACGTGTCGAGCAGAAGGTCCGAGATCCGAGATGTGAGACAGGACGAGAAAAGGAAAAGAACAAAGGTGATGCTCACGGAAAAGAACGTCAGATCTCAAAACCTCCACTGAAATCAGAAGTAGAACTGTAGTAACACAACGCGTGTGAGTCCCACGAGGACATCACCGCAACAGGAAGAAGGCTACAGCCACACGAAGACTACCTTGTCAAAATAAAATGATCCGTCCACACACCGGTTTTGGCTCCTTATCAGTTTTAATCCCCGTCAATACAACCACGCCTGCAAACGCATTAAAACACGTGACCACTCGCGTACACAGGGCATTTGGTGTTAGTTTGCACAAACAGAAAAGGCTACAAACAAGTAGACCAAGTCGTAAACTATACATATAAACAGTTGTATCGTTTGTAAAATACAGAATTTAACTGCACAACAGCTGTTAGCGAAGACAACCGGGTCAGCAACGCTTTATATTCTACACACGTATATTCAACGTGTCCATGTTGTGTTCTACGCTGGAAGCTGAAGCTAATGCTTGAAAGGAGCCGGACGAATCAGCAAAGGCTACGTCGTGACAGAGGAGGAACCAATCAGCGAGCTGTGAGTGTCTGTGTCATCGTTTCCTCACGTCTCAGTTTCTGCACATTCGGATCGAAACACAGCCCGGGAGGTTTCAAACTAAAACGGGGCCGGCAGCGTTTCACCACTTCTCCGTTTCAGCGGTTTATCAGTAGCAGAGCCGACGTGGTGCGGACGTCGCCGAGTTCTCACACTCGTCACAGAGCGCCTGGTAGAAGCGTCTGTTAGAAGCGTCTGTAGTAGCGGTGCGGGGGTCCGTAGTGCATGGGCATTTCCACGTCCATGTTGTGGTGATGAGGGTTGACGGGAGGGTGGTGGTGATTGTTGTTGTTGTTGTTCAGGGGGTGCAGGAGCGGCAGGGGGGGCACATAGGGAGCCGGGGGCAGCCGAGGCACGATCACCTGGTGGTATATCCTGCCCTGAGGAGGAGGCGGGGGGTAGCGGGCACGCGGAGGGACGAACAGGGGAGCTTGCACCGCCTGGGGGAGAGGAGGGGCCTGGGGGATGGGGGGGTTTTCGGGCGGCGGACCCACCCGCGGCCGCTTGGTGTCCGTGACGGGCTCCTGAGGAGGACCAACCCGCTTCCCTGAATTATCTGAGAGAAGAAGAAAAGGGAAGGAGGTGAAGCAGCCGTTCTTGAGGGTTTGAATAACCTGCTTCACGCACGCATCACAAACACATCGGGACAAACACAGGAAGTGCTGCTGCTTTGTGATGTGAACAGCAAATGTGTCTGAATGAATGAAGGTTAAAAAAGACAGGAAGCAGCAGAGAGGAAGACTAATGATGCAACACTCGTCTGCCAGGGAACATTATTTACATCCGTCTAGAAACACAGCAGGGGCCTGATCAATGGGATACAAACTGGGTAACCACATATGGAACTCATCAGTTCCACTGAAGTAGAACAGACCTGCACATTTCTTCTTCAGCTCCTCCTCGCCTTCCTTCTGGATCTCCTGAATGATTCGCTCGTCATCTTGCTGCAGACACACAAACACAAAAGGAGGTGAGAGGTTTCACGATGACACAGGACACGAATCCCACACAACAGCAGAACCACTTTAATTAATAGTTCTACTGACACTCCTACTGGTCTGTGCTCACTTCTACTGGTTTTAAGCCACGTTCAGACTTCAGGGCTCAAATCCTTTGTGTTCTTTTCTCAACAGTGTGAACAGAACATGGGATTTTATCTTTTCCAAAGAAAACCTTTAATTTAAATAATGTTCAGCCCCCCCCCCCCCCATCCCTCCACCGGTCCCTGTGTTTATCCATCTCCTGGCACTGCTTCCAGTACCGGCTCTTGGCCGACTCCGATGCCTCCGCCGAGCTCCTGGAGAAGCTCCAGCTCATTAACTTCTCGGGGACTAATTGTTGCGCCTGGTTGCCAAAGACACTGTGGCCAGGTTGCTGCTGTGCGGCTGAGGAGTCAGACGCTCACGGTCAAAGTGAACCGAGAGCTGGTGAAGGTCTTTGTGAGTGTAAGAGAGTGTGTGTGTGTGTGGAGAAGACTGCTCGTCAGGCGCAATCCATCTCCGACGAGGAAGCACACGTGTCATAAACGTTACCGTGGGGTCGGTCCAGAGGGAACACTTGCGGCAGTGGCGGCACGGCGCGCCAGGAGAGCGGGCGTGCTGGCAGAAGTGGTTGTAGCCGGTGATGGGCTCTCGGCAGAGGTAGCACATGAAGCTGCCGCAGCGGCACGACATGCGGTTGCAGCCCTCCGACTTGACCAGGCCCGTCCCGCACTTCACACACTTCCTCACTCGAGCCGCCGTCATTCGCTCCTCACTGCGGGAGAGAAATTCATTTCAATGTTCAGAAAACAAGGGGCTGTCATCCCGAGGTGTCGTTTCAGGGCCGAACACGTTGTCACATGTTGTCGACTGGTTCTTTGTCGTGGAGTCAACATAAGTCAACATGAGCAAACCTCTCCACATGCGATGGACTGGGATTACGATTCTTTTAGGTTTGTCTGGTTCTAATAATCAGCTCAGTCCTGACGCTCAGTTTTCAGATCCCACTCCACTGATCTGTCTACCAGGCCACTTCCTGTCTCTTTCAGCACCAGGAAATAAGAGGATCTGCGACCGGCTCAAAACAGGAAGTGCCGCCGGTGGGCCTGCTGGGCCACAGGAAGCAGCCGGCCGCTCCACTTCCTGGAGGGCTGTCCGGGAAACTGAGCTGTTTACCCAGCATGCTCCCAAAGTGAGGAGTCAAAAATACCCTTGAAGGGTGGAGCTCTGGATGATTGGGATTGAATTTGTCCTGACAGGCAAGTCACTCAGCAGCTACATCGGCCATGTCTGTGGCCATGTCCCCATCACCCACAGGTTAAACCTATACTAAGTCTGTTATGATATGTTCCACATCAAGCTTTTCTGAAGCAGATGATTGGTTTATTTGAGGAAAGGGCTGGATCCAGCATCTTTAGTGTTACAGACATTTTGATCAAGATTCTTCAAGTGGTTTATAACATCAATGTTTTTTGTACAATATATAAATGGTGGAGGTGAAAGCAAAAATAGTAGTTTCACAAGCACAAACTTCATGTCTGTGGAGAGATACTCACAACAGCACCCTCATGCCGATCTCATCCTGCTCCAGGACCTGCTCACACGTCTTCCCCACATGCTGCTTCCACTGGACATGACACTTTCTACAGCTCTCCTGATGAAGAGGACCAGAAGAGAGGGAGACAAATGTGGTGAGAGATTCGAGGAAGGCAGAAGGAAAGAAATAAAGGAGAAAGCAAGAGAGCGTCTGGTAAATGTATTATTTCATCACATAACACTCCCTCCCTCCCTGCTTCTCTATCATCGCCCCAGTTGCTGCTGAATCAGAGGAGGCCCTGCAGTCAGAACTCTTCCTCCTGCTCTATATGCTGCTGGTGCCGCCACTGCAGGGACTCGGACTTGCACAGACACAACTAGGTGTGGCTCTTGCTGCTCGTGTGCGTCTGCAGCGCGAGTGTGTGCGATTTTGCTCGATGCCGACTGCTCTGTTGCCTAGAAACAGCAACTTTTGTCCTCGCCAGCCTCCTTTTTGGTGGCAGCTCCGAGACGTGCAGGGCTGACAGCATTGCAACACACAGACACACACACACACACACACATCTGCTGGGGGCAGCCTCCTTTGCTAACCCTCGGCTAAGTGGTGTCACCATAAATATTTGAGCCCCTCATGTAATATTGAGGAGCGTGGCATATGACAGCTGATGCAGCACAGAATGATCCATATCTTCTCTGGTCTGAAGCTCCACACACACCCTTTATGTTCAGTGACCTCCTTAAATCACTGTGTGTGTTTTATATTTTATGAATATCTGCCAACACCACAGCCCTGTAGCTCCCAGTGTTTGCTAAGACAGTCGTTTGTGTGCGTGTGTGTGTGTGTGTGTGTGTGTGTATTTGCAAGGTCAACCAGAGGGCGGGGAAATGAAGAAGAGAAGCCAGAGTTTCTTTCGTTGGCAATTTGAAACATTTTTGGATTTGCAAACTCTCTCTCAGGGACCGTCAGGGACATTTTGTGGCTCCACAGTTTAGTGGCTTCGAGCGAGGGATGGGCCTTTTTTCCAGATACACATCTAACATGAAACAGATGAAACGCAGCAGAGAGGTTTTTCACTTCGTTCTGGTAAGGGAGTGCCCGAGCAGCGAGAGGCACGGAACACAATCAGCTAAACTGGGAGGAGAAATGTAGAATCAGCCTCAAATGTCAGAGAAATCCAGATCACACAAAGACGGATTAGGCAGGGAGTGAGGCAGGGAGGAGGGGGGGGCAGGAGGCAGAGTGGTGAAAGATCGCCCCCTAGTGGGAGTCTAGAGAACAGGGGGAAGGACAGCATGAGTAAGAGTGATAGTTTCTCTATGTGTCTAAGAGCTGTTTGAGTAAGAAGGAAGACACCTGAGGTTTTACAGATCTCTGAAAACACAGCCGGGGTTTTTTAAGTCCACTCTGTGTCACCGCCGCCCTCGAGTTTCTCAATTTGGTGGAAATAATAAGATCACCTTGAATCTTGGGGGGGAAAAGTGCATGTTTAGCTAATTGACTGGCTCCATTCTTTCATGAGCCATCACTCCGTCCACCCTGTTCTCCTTGTTGTATCTTATCTCCATTCATTATTCCTTCTTCTCTCAGGCCCTCTCCTCCACCCATTATATTCATCCTCTTCTTTTTCTATCTCTTCTTCTGCGCTGCAGGCTGCAGCAGCCCTTATAAGGCAGTGCAGGCTGTCTGCAGCACTTCTGATTGGGGTGTGTGTGGTTGGGGGGGGGGGGGGGGTCCTTGCATCAAGTATATGCGTCTGTGTGTGCATCATGTGAATTTTTGTGTGGATATGGCTTTTACCGCAATCTAATCTGAGTGCTGATCACAGGGCAGGATGAAAGAGAGAAAGAGATGCATATCTGATGCGATACAGTGAGAGAAGAAGCTTCTGTGGGTGGGGGGGGGGGAACTGCAGCTGAAATATGCAGCAGATGTGATGATGTATGAGACGCCAACTGGAGCAGCACATCACTTACAGACCCACAACAGACGCACTGTTGCACAGATTCAGCTCTTGTTTGCACTGTGGCAGCCTCCCAGTGGCCTACATATTACATTCCTCTGATTTCATGAAGTAATCAAACCCAGGCCCAGAACAGGCCAGTCCAAATGTCCCCATAACCACATAAGCCCATGTGGAATACATTAGCAATTACATTAGGGTGTGTGTGTGTATCTGGGTCACATTCGATTGGAACCAAGTTTGAAACAGAGGAGGAAGTGTGTCCGACCAGTAAGAAAACAGTGCAAGGGGCGTGGGAAGCGTGGCCGGCCAATGAGGCAGCAGCGTGGAGGGAGACGGGTGGGCTTACAGAAGTGTGTCAGTTACATAATGAAGCCCCTCCCTGCTCGTAGACAGAGCAGGCTAAAGGCCCTGAACTGTACAACGGGCATCAACCATTCTTGTGCTGATGAGAACACGGATTCAAAAAAAAGTAAAATTTAAGTAAAAAGCAACACGTACATTAAGATTAAAGTTTGTCCGGCTGTTAATCTCGAGCTTTACGAGAAGGTTTCCACCACAAAGTCTCCAGGAAAACCACCAAAAGCAGCCACAGATTGAAATCCTCATTCTTACACATTAAAAAAAGAATTCCTTAGTTTACTGTTGACAAAAAAAGAGCCGGACCACTTGTTCTTCAATAACTCTAAACTTTCCCTTTTAGAAAGTACCATAAATATTGTATTATGGGAGTTGGCCTACATCTGCAGCTGCAGACGACTGATATTCAGAGAAGGAAATGATCTGGAGCCTGGAGAACTTTTTTGTGTCTTTGGGTTTTTATGTGAGGATGTAATGGAGTGCAGATGTAGAATTACACCGTGAGTCAGCCACTATGAACCTCTGGCTCCACCTACAGGCGAATGGACAGAACAGCAAGAGCGCTATTCAGTGCCCCGTGTTTTCCCAACAATGACAGAAATCACCAAATATGACGCATTCAAGGATATTATCAAATCAGTTATTAATAGCAAGGCCACTGAGGAGAAAAAGGCTTTAGACACAAGTTAAGCCAAATTTTGTTCACTTTCCGTCAACTGTCTGTTTTCATTTTGTCTATATTTGTCTAAGAAAATATTTGTATTCTCTAAACAGCTCCTATTGAGGGTTTGTGAATGTGACTAATCTAACTTTTGCTGCAATGGAACGAATGGTTATTTTCAGAACTAATGAATCTGTTGATACATTTCTGGATCCTCTTGTTTTAATCTAGAAAATGTTTATCAGATCATTTCTCTAGAGCCGGGTGATGACATCTCCACCAGAATGTTACTGGATTTGCAACTATTCATTGTTTATTTCAAGTTGACTGTGTTTGTATCAGCAGGAGATGAAAAATGCAAAGTAAACACACACACACACACACACACTCCTACTGCTACATTCCCGGAATCAGGGAGGAAGGTGGGGTGTGTGTTGAGTTATACAAAGATTGTGAATGTGGCAGGAGTGAGTGTGACACACAAAAACAGCAACAGAAAAAGAGACAAAGACACATCAGAAGAACGAAGGGAGTGATGTGTTTGTGTGGTAACAGTGAGAATAAATCTGTGTGAGTGTGATTTTCAACTGGAATCCATGTGACAGCCTTGGCAGTCACAAAGCGATGCCTCCCCCAGCATTCCTCAGACAGAGGGAGGAGGCCCAGAGATAAACACGAGCGAGAGACAGAGGTGGCGACCTCGCCAGATGGAACCATTACATCATCAACAACTGTTCATCAATCTTTCCTCGCTCACTTAGTTTGATCTATGCCTCTTGTCCATATTGTACCAAAGAAACCTTAGAACTGCGGAAACTTTAGAAGTGGACACCGCACACCGAGCTTTCCTCTAGAATTCAAGTCCCGATCGAATCTCTCTTTTGTAGCGTAAGATAAGTTATTTCTGTCAAAACAACCCATATGTGATAACATCAAAGGGTGTGTTTACTCTACAAGAGAAACAGTGTTGACCGACATTTGACTGTGAACACATTCCTTGACGGATCTGTATGAGGAAACAGCAGAGTGTTAAATAAACTTAAATACAAAGAGCTGGACTGACCTTGCGGCACCGAGGGTTAGGACAGCTGAACAGAGACCTATCTTTGTCCAGCAGGGCGGGGAAGTTGCAAAACGGACACCTGCAAAGACCGGAGAGGGAGAAGGGTTAAGGAATGAAGAAGAAAATCCCCCTGAGAGAAAACAAAGAGTCAGGATGTCTGGTCCCGTCCATGCTGACTCAAGTTTAAGTTAAAAATGCATCACAAGTCTGAAATGGTGAGTTTAAAGTGACACATAGACTCCAATCAATCACATGAAATCTAATCGGATCGTCTTTGAGTCCAACTCAAAGAAATGTCCTAAAGACAGACTGGAGATATCACATCCACTGTGACCTTGACCTTTAAGCTCCCAAATCTAATTTTGTTTTCTTGATTTGTCCATAACTGGTTAATTGAGCTGAATCACCTGTAAGCAGCTGTGACTCACACCCACTTACCGCACTAGCTCATCGGCACAGGTGGCAGCGACCGCCTCCTCCGCCTGCCTCTCATAATATTTACACAGTATGTTCTCTGGAAGGACCTTCTCCAGCTCAAACACTGGGTAAGAGCACAGGCAGCCCCCCTCCATGCAGCTCAGCTCCGACTGCAACACAAACACACAAACAATCAGTTACACACAGGTTCACAAAGCAACTACAGTTCTCAGTTACACACACAGAGCTGTGTAATATTCTGACTGCCCGGATGAGTCTGGTTACGTGACAGGCTTTGGCAGACATTATGTCGACTGCAAGTTTCAGCAAGTACAACACACTTGTTAACACAAAAATATTTAAATGTATTAAGCATTGACATATGCCTAAAAATGACGAAAATTATGTTTAATGCTTCTTTCAAAACAATGTAAGAATTGTTACTGACATTAGCAGGTTGGCCTGATTCACATTATGTGAGGAAAACAATGTGTGTGTGTGTGTTTGTACCTTTCCTGAGCCAAACACGGCCTCCTGAGCATATTTCAACAGGCAGTCTTTACAGAACAGGTGCCCGTCTGAACACTGCGTCATCTTCTCAAACGCAAACTCTCCATAGCAGCAGCCACACTCGATCAGCTGGCCGTCCTGGACACAGAATTATTATCAGACTGCATTTTGGTGTCTCATTTCCGAAGCATCAGGAGTAGAAAAGGGAACAATTTCCTCCTCTATTCAGTCTGATTTGAAGATTATTTGCCTTGTGGAGGTGTGTGTGCCTTTCTTACCATCTTATATTCATCTTCATTGACCTGCAGGGCCAAGAGGAAGTCCTCATGCTGGACAGAGAGAGAGAGAGAGACAGAGAAAGAGTGTCAGACAGCGGGAGTGAGCTGCCAATCACCTAAATAATGAATATTTAATAGATAATAAACATTTGATTGATGGATCCCTTCAGTTGGTGAGTTTCTATTGGACATAAGGTACTCAAGCTAACCAAAAAGCTTTATTATGAAAAAATTAAATAAATATGTGTGTATGTTCACTGCACCTCCGCCCATTCCTTGGCTTTCTGCTGATAGAACGACAGCTCCTTCTGCACCGAGGCTTCCAGATTGTTGTACGTCCTGTAGTAGCGACGGTCGTTCTCCAAGAAATTCATCCTCTTCTCAAATTTCACTGAACCTGGTGAACAAAGGAAAAATATTCATCTTACATTCAGAACAGTTCAGCTCGAGTACAAACCATAAAAGCGTTTTACAAAACCGAAGAAGCACTCGACCAGACACCAGAATTGCTCATCTATCGACTTTGTATTTCTTTGTGAATACAAACCGGAAGTTGTAACCAAAATGTAACATCTAAAGTTGCTTAAGATATGTAAAACTTGATTTTAACTATTCCTAGGGTATTTTTCTTATTCTAAATTCACTACATAATGCACATGCCGGTGGGTGCATAGATGAGAACACGTGTGGTGAAACAGCAGCAGGGAACAGAGAGAGAAAAGTCAGAGAACGTTCTCACCATGCTCGAAATGGAAATCAATGTAGCAGCGCTCAGAGGAGGTTCTGCTCCGTCGTCTCTTTCCTGAGGGGTCGCCTGAATCCTTCCACTTCTTCAGAGCTTCACATAAGGCCTGGGCGAGTGGAAGAGAGCGACCACGAGAGGGTGTTAAAAGAGGCAGTTGGAAAGTAGAGAAAGGTTGACAATTGTAGTGACATTCCTACGACGCAACGCGACCGTGTTGTTACCTTGCGTGTAATTGCATAGTGTCCCTTCAGAGAGTTGAGGGCCCATTTGATGTCCTGACAGCTGAGCATCCTGAAGTCTGCCATGAGCAGGTCGGCAGCTTGCATCACAGCCTCAGATCCCACTGCGCCCAGCTTGTTAAAGTCAAACAGGTCCTCGCTCACCTGAAAAGACCAATTACAGAAGCATAAACACAAATACCCAGACACTTGGCTATCAGATAAACAAAATGATGCTGTGTGATCGTGATTTGGGGGTGAGATTGTCTCTTACTATATGTTTTATACAGATTTGTACCTAGTTGACTGTAACAATCCATTTTCTATAAGAAACAACTTCTCCTTCATTATGCACACATCACCCTCTCACAGAAAAACAGCACCTTCCGCTGGTCAGTCACTCACCTCTGTCTGGGTGTCTCCAGACTCCAGGAGGATGCTGGTGGGAGCTGCATTGGCGGCTGCAATCTCCCTCCTCGGATACTCTGGGTTCTCCAACAGCAGGTTACAGATACTGGAAGTACAGCAGAGGGGAGACGCAGGTAAACCTACTTGTATGACTTTAAAACATATCTATTTACACCAGCTAGACACTAAGAGCTGGATAATTCCTGAGAAGCTGAAGCACTTGTCGTAGCACTGCATGAAACACTGGAGACAAATGGTGGCTGCTTCTTACACATTCAAGTCTTTCACATTGTTCCTTTGGATCAGTTCTGCTACATAGGCTTCTTGAACATCTGGGAATAGATCCAGCTGTGGAGAACCCAAACAAAAAAGGGAACCAGAGTTGAAAAAGAGGAACGTCACAGTCACACCAAAGTTAAAGTTGTTAAAATTTCAGTGTAGGTGCAGGTGCATCTGATACTCACAACACCAGTGATGAGGGTTATGACATGAGGATGCCGCTCTGGCAACTCTCGTGGTACAGAGGGACCAGGCCTTGCATCCTCTATTCTGGGAATGTCCTCTGGTGCAGGGGGGACCACAACCAGACCAGGGGCTGGATTGAGCCTCTCTGGGTTTGGGACCATAAGGAGACGAGCCTCCCCTCCATTGTGAGGGACTGCAGCTGCTGGAGCTGGAGGTGCTGGAAGGTTAGAGTTCACATTGAATACCCTAATGTTGAGGCTGCGGGCTGGTGGACCCACAATGGAGATACCAGCATGTGGTGGAGGATTGGGAACAGCCTGTCCAGGTGCCTGGCTCCCCAGGATGATCCGGTGACCAGCCTCTGGAGGTCCTAGTCTCTCTGGAGCTGCAGCTATTAGCACTGCAGGGGGGTTCATCGGTAAAACCTGAGGGGGATGTGTTGCCTGGACTGGGAGCTGGGCCGGGGCCTGGGCCAGGGGCCGTGGCTCAATCTGAATGAGATTGCCTTGCATTCGGTTGAATGACATTGTCTGCGGCACGTTCTGGGTCTTGAACTGCAGCCGGGGCTGGGCTATTAGAGAAGAAGCTCGGATAATCGGCTGTTGCTGAAGAAAAAGTAGATTCACCTCCTTCACCTGGATGATTTGGGGCTGTTGGGTTGTCATCCCACTGGTCTGGAGCTGTGCTGATGTACCGGGCTGAGGCTGTGTCCGCGTGTGAGACTGTGCAGATGAAGTGCTAGCCTGAGGATTGTCTTGTGAATGAGTACTTGTACTTGGCTGTTCTTCAGTCTTTGTAGAAGAGTTTGTTGTTCTAACTGCCACCGCACAAGAAGAGTGTGTGGCACCAGCAGAGGTACTCGCCTGGGCCTCCACCGGTACATGTGCTGAAGAGCCTGCTTTAGGTTGTGCTAGCCCAGATGTGCTGGGCTGAGGTTGAATAAGTACTTGAATAGGTGTTCTGCATGAGACGGCCTCAGCCTTGACATTTGTGGAGGTAGATGGGTTCTGGACAGAAGAGACTGCATGGAGCTCCACATTTGTATGTGTTGATGTACCGTCCTGTTTCTGTGATTTTGAGTCAGTTTTTGACGGGGTCAGTTTGCACGAAGAGGAGCCTGGTTGTGGCTCTGTGTTTCCAGAAGTGCCCGACTGCACTGTTGTTTGTGTTCGTATGGCTGGCCTTCCTGTGGAGGAGTTGGCATTGGTATCTCTGGAGGTGGAGGGAACCGAGCTAGGGTCCCCTGTGGGAACTCTGGGAGTTGTAGAATGAACCATAACTTGGATTAGGTTTGGAGAGGCTCCACTCCATTTCGCTGCTGGGCGAATCAGATGTTTGCGTGCAGGAGTCAGCTGCTGCAGGTAAACATAGAAGGCAAAAGTCATAAAGTGATTGATGAATGGAAGCAAAGATGCCTCTGCAGCTCAAAATATTGAGAGTAGTTTGGTAAGCAGAATAACAAAACAAGTTTCCATTTGTCTAATGATATAAAATACAAGTCTCTGTAAGAACACTGCTTTATTGGTCACCTCAACTATGCTGACGTCGTCATCATCGGCATCGTCCGGGACTAAAACTGGACTCCCAGGTATGAGAGTCACCGGCTCCTCGTCCGAGTCGTCAGAAATGGTAATGAGTTCCCTCTTACGGGCACGGGAGCCTACACATGCACATACAGCATTTTCAGAACAGTGCACGAGGACAGATGAAGTCTGAGTAAAGTAAGAAAATAAGAATAACCTAGGGCTGGGAGCAGCACTGAGCCATACGGAGCACTAACGACTTGAGAAATCGAATCTAATTTAAGTTGTAAAACGAGGCTTACTTCCTGTAGGTGCCACTACATACAGAGTAATACATCTGTTTAGGCCAAAACCATCAGATCGTATAAATCAACAAAAGATTATATGACCACGGACACTGACATTATACAGATGCAACAACTTTGTAGTTAGATGCCTTGTAATTAAAACTTTGACGGCACGCCGCGGACCCACCTTCTGAAGAAAACATCAAGGAAGTTTTACGCTCCATGTGGTTGAGATGATCCTAAAATCGATTAAATAAATCTGTTCAGGTCAAAGACACTTTACTTTCTCTTTAGATCGTATAAATCGTTCAACTTTGCAACATCTAATGAATTAATGACGACTGAGACTGACATTATACAGATACAATAACCTTGTGTTTGGATTGAGTGGAATCAAACTTTGATGCCACGGTCACACCGCAGATTCTGGACAGTTATAACAGAAACTGCACTGATTTCTAAACTTTGGCTGGATGAAACCCGTCGACTATTTCGAAAGACATTTCCCAGAATGTGTCTGTGATTAAGTACCGAGTAGATTTGTTTGTTTATGCCGCTGGAAAAGTCTGAAATGCTCATATTTATTACATTTATATCGTATTAGGCATCAAAATCAATACATTCAAGTTTATATGAATTATTAACATATAAAGAAATATGGGTTATTACAAGAGCTTAGTAGAACTCAAAAGAAAATAAACAGTTGCTTTTAGTCAAAATACTATCAAGACAATGAAAATGAATGATCAATAATAAAAATGATCACTAGTTTCAGAACAGTGCACGAGGACAGATGGACAGTATTGTCACTTGTGAATACTTGTGCCTATTTGTATTGTCACTTAATAGACACGTCCAAAATCTCAGACACAGCCTGTTGAGCTCTTCTACGCAAACCTAACAAAACCAAATTTCTCATCTCACAATAAACACTATGATGCAAGTGAATCTTGAAATTGTATTATATTTTTCGATTAATTGTGAAGCTGTCAGCTGAGTTGTTGGCTCCTTCATAAGTTGCCCAGAATGCATTAGGGTGCATCTTGACCTGTACTGGGTCCTGACCATTTAGGACACCAAGTCTGAACAGGGTCTAGATGCACCACCAGGGCCAAGTCTAGAGCCAGTAACCACCTGGCACAAGATAATATATATATATATATATATGGGTGTAGATGATCAAACAGAGACGGGCATTAATGGTTTGAGGAATGCATCCCAGTGAGGATGTGAAGATGTGTCTCACCTTGGCTGCGGTGGATGTTGAAACTTGCCAGGTGTATTACATCGTCGTCGCTGCCCCCATCAGCCATCGTGAAACTACACGTACCAGCTCCCTGAAGCCACCTACACTAGGTCACTGCTCCATCAGGACCATCTACCACACACACACATGCATGTCAGAGAGCTGGACTTCCCCTGGAATTCAAACAAGCACTTTTCACTTCAGAATGAGCGACCACTCATGAGCGCAGCCTTGATGATCCGAGCTGATAAAAGTACCAGCTAGAAAAACAACATTAGCTCCCAAGGAAAGTTGGTCTGGACTGTGTTGCCCAATCAAATCCCACCGTGACACTTTAAAACACTTTCATGAATAACTTTACTTCCTCTGAACCTGCCCGGGTCGCCCTGCACCACGACACACGAGACACCCGCCTCAGTAAATCTATTAAACACACAGCAACACTGGAAGCTAACAGGAAGCTGAGATTGTAGCTGCGTCGACTGGCGTTGTTTCCTTCCCCTCAGCATCGACCCTGTGACATTAGCTCAAAGTTTAAGATTGCTAGTGGTCAAACTAAAACGTTGTCAGAGCAGCTGACGACCATTTCCGCGTAGACAAACAAGCACACACATACACACAGACACACAACGGGGGCAAACCCCTGCTCGCAGCTAAGCTAACGTTCATAAGCTAGGCTCGCTAGCTAGCCGAGGAGTTAGCTCACTTCTGTCAGTATCCCCGTGGTTCACCGCTGCTCCGGGGCGACCATGTCGACGGGCTAACGCACAAACAGACGCTCGCGGTCGGCGCAGCTTCGTCTGGAGGAAACAGTCGCTGGAGGTTTTCTCGACGAACTCAAAATCCGCGAATAACGAAACTAACAGGCAAAACAAGAACAGCCGTGACGTCAGACACGCAGAGTAGTCCCTTCGCTACGTCGGCCGCCGGTTGCATTCTGGGAAGTGTGGTCTGAGGAGAGAGGGACTCTGACATTTTTTTAAGTTTCAGTTATTTTTGATTAAGAGTCAGAAGAAATAACAATAACACTTTAGAATATAGATAAAACTAATCGAGGAAATAAGTTTGTATAATAATAACTATAATAATTACAGGTAAATCATTGTTTCAACAGTCCACATGACACCAACCTGTGTAGGTTATGTTAAATATTTAAAATTTGTATTACGCTCGACAAATTACAACTTTACCACTTCCAAGTTACACAAATAATTATATACAATAAAAAAGTTGTTATGAGGGAATATCATTTTTTGATTCCTTTTGTTTTGTAGAATGTCCAATTAAATCAACGTTTGTCAGATCCTACTGAATGCAACAAAACTGGTTTCCTACCTGTGAATTTACATTTGTGATTATATGACATTTTAAAATTAACTAATTAATAAGAGTTGTACTGTTTATGATTGATTGTAAAAGTCATTTGATTTATTAATATTAATTATAAACTTTTATTTTGTTTCAAGCACTGGTTTTGCAGATAACTTTGTCTGAATCAGTAATTAAGCCCGGTGGGAGGAGCTAAGGGTTTAAAAGGGCAGCTTCAACCCCTTGATTGGGGGAGTCTGAATCCAGTTACAGATAGGGTGACGTCAGAGCTCAGTTTCTGGACATTACAGAATCTGCAGTTTGCATCTATGTCTTAATTTATAGACTGTGACTGGATGATATTTTAAATTAAAGCCACCAGAATTCGTCTATTTATGTCAACAAATGTAAATTTACACACACACCACTTGAGTAGATTTGTTTCTTTATGCTGCTGGAAAAGCATTTATTATATGTAAATCATATCCGGCATGAAAATACATCAATACGTTCATGTTTATATGAATCTCTAATATATAGAAATATTATTACAAGGGCTTAGTAGAACTCATAAAATCATAAAATCAATTTGCAGACATTTACCAAGTAAACTAATAACATCACGATTAAGACCTTCTCTTAAATCATAACATTAGATTTGTCAAATTGTTTTATCAAGACAACATTGATGAATACAGATTCTCATTAGTTTCAGCCTTAACACATCCTCACCCCTGTGCCCCCCCCCCCAATAAAGCACACAACACAAGACATGTATTTTCAATTTAATTTCTTTTAATATAATCTTATTTACATTGTATTTTTTCATAAATGTTTAGTACATAGTAAGTTACAATACTCTTGCATCCATTACACAGTGAACTGAGAACCTAAAAAAAAGCAGATTGAAATGATGCTGCTTAACAGTCGTCACTCTTCAATCTACGACAGATCTCAATGTTTTCCACGTCACTCGCTCAACATTTAGTTTTTTTGATTTCATTCACTTCCAATGGAGAATTAATGACTGACTGTAAAGAGACTTTGTTCATTCATGGTGGTCTTGAGGAGGATGACTACTGACATTCAGGCTATTGACAGAAAGAGACGGGCAGAGAGAGATGTCCAGGCTAGAGACACAAAGAAAGTTGGTGAAATGGATGATGAAACATGTACGAAAGGCTGAGATTTTATTATACACGTCACATACAACCGAAGAATTCCTGAAGCTGACTCCTTCTTTCCGTCCTCCTGGCTCGTTTTTGAAAAAATATCCAGGTCATGCCCCCGGTCCTCTAGTGAACGTCAGTAGAGTTAGATTTCCAAATTAGGGCCGGGAAAAGTAAATCCCTTTCACTTCAATAAATGTAACATGGTATTTTACACACCAACACACAAACAGTTTCCATACAATGTCAAAGAGTATTTCACCGCAATAAAATGATGGTTAAAAAATGTAACGAAATTCAATAAAACCCACTTTGTGGATTACTTGAATCACAAGTGAATTGACCCCTCAGCTCTGGTAGAGGGGCTGATGAAGAGATTAGTGTCGGCTCTTTGTAGAGCACATAGCAGCTTGGTCGGTAATCACTTAGTAATAAATAATAGAATATTAGAGTGGATCAGAGTGGTCGCAGATACAAACGGAAGAGACAAAAAGTTACCAAACAAGAGGAGCAGGCTCATTTGATCTTTTTTTTTTCTTTACAGCGTAACTGGGTGCCATGCCTGACAAACACACACACACACACACATACATACATACACACATACACACACACAGTCACTCAAACGCATTCACGCACACACACCCACCCACCCACCCAGGACAGTGGTTAAACATGAAGCATGAATATTAGTCGATCAATCAGCTTGTCAGACACAAAAAGACAATCGGTCTCCGCGTTGTTCTTCACACATCGAATTTCCACATCTCTTGTTCGCAGGCTCGTATGTGATTGGTTGATTCTGTCCGGAGAGACTCAAGCGCGACTGTGGCGGTTAGACATTCTGATGGATGACATCATAGCTTGTTAAAACTGAAGGATAAAAATGCTTCTTCAAAACATTTGAAAATTTTAAAATACTTGTCCCCCCTCCTGCTGTGCGTCCTCCTTTTACCCCCAACAGTCCGGTGGTGAAGAGGCGGCAGGAGAATGTTCTTGTGATGCTTGGCTGCTCAGTATACGCTCCGTATACATCATATTCCGTTTGTGTGTGTGTATGCATATGTAAAATGTCAAATAGTCGTGTGCAAGCACAAGTGTAATTGTGTGTTTGTTGGTATTGGATTCATCACTCCACAGCGAAGCCGCAGGTCTCCTCCACAGCCGTCAGCAGTTTCTCGTAAAGTTTCTCATAAGACTCGTAGGGTGGGATGTCTATCCTGTTAAAACTAGACACAGAAAAGAGAGATGAGTCCCTCCAGGCCGAACACCAATGTTGATCAAGCAGAGCATTTTGTCCTCTTAGGTTTCCTTACCATGTGTGGGCCTTGGGCAGGTTGTCTGTGTTGGCGTCTATCAAATGGATGGTAAAGAGCCTTGGTCCTGCAGAACCTGTAGAACCTTACACACATTCATTCTAGTTATCACTGCCCTACTCTGGAACACAGTGAATCACACTGCATTTAAGGTCCTGTTCAAAGCTGCTGTTATTAACCATCCTGAGAAATGAATCACTTCCCTGCTGTATATGCAAGAACATGCTTACATCATTCATGGTCACGAAGATCAAATGATGTTGTTTCAACAACGTCTGAGTTTACAGATGTGATGGATGAGTGTTTGTGTGAGTGTCATTTATTGTGAAACCGTGAGGGTGGTCCCTCATATGTTGCCCAGGACACATTTGTGTTCACACAGCTAGAATGAAGCCACATGCGTCACAGACCTCCTCCTAATGTGGTCGGAGTGATCGGATCTCAAGACGCCTCGAGGAGGTCTTCATATGTGTACTTAGGTCTGACCACTTGTGATCAGATAGCTCAGGACTGACGTTAATCTCAGGTGTGAACGGGGACTAAAACAATACCATTTCTCAATTAACTGATAACAGTAAAACCATCTATTTTAACTGGCCTGCATAAAAACTGTATGTATAGTGTGTGTGTGGCGTTTGAGCCAGTGCCTGACCCACCCTGCAATGCCTTGAAACCTTGTAGAGGGACCCTGGTGGAGCCGGTGACGAACTGCAGCAGGCGTCCTCTCCTCTCCTCACTGAAGGCCTCCACCGCCTGCCAGAACCACCGAACCACATTGCTTTCACTTGTGCAGTGCTTCAGCCGGGTGTTTGTCTTCCAGTCTGCAAGGTCGATCTTCCCCAATCCACCGATGATCAACTGGACGAGCGGAATGGGAACGGATCAAAAAGATGACTCAATATAAAAAACATGCATTTAGACTGCATCTTGGCCAAAACCAAACAAATAGGACTGAAATGACTGTTATGGCTCAATGATACAGAAGTTGAATTATGAAATCTTTCTCAGTCAGCACATTTACCTCAAGTTCTTTATGATCGAATGGTTTGAGGAGGTGTTGGGGGATGAGTTCACTGAATCCCTTCTGTAGAGCCAGAAACTGGGCTTCGATTCCTCGCATGAACCTCCAGTTCACGTAAAGTCTGAAAAACACAAACACAGGTGATGTGAGCCAAATAAAAAGTGTTAATAAAACCAGCAAAACCATTGGGCATAATAGCTCTTATATTGCGGAACATAACTCTCTTTGTTCTCACCTGACATATTCTTTCTTGTTGTCCTCTGTGACGGGGATATTGCGCCCATTTGGTTTGAGTTCATGTTGCGAGAACTTCCCAAAGGCATTGTGCTCCACGCAGAATGTGTGGTCGAGGACCGAAGTGATGTCGTTCTCTCTGCGTTGGGAGTAGAAGAGTAAATTTCAGTGGAAGAGAAAATCTATTCATGTCCAGAAGAGGACAGTGCACGACCACCAAGAGAAGTATATATGATAAAGAGCTTTCTGCTGTCAGATTGACTTGAATCTGATTCATCATGTCAGAGGGATTTGACTTGTGCAGGTTAATGTGCTCACAATATCCAGACGAGACTCTTGTGCAACTCCGGGTCGGTGGTCTCCAGGTCGTTCAGCTGGATGGGTTTACCCAGCAGCTGTTTGTAGAAGGGCAGCGTGAAACTCCCGTTGATGTAGTGACCGTGGAAAACTGCAAGGCCCATCACACGACCCACAAAGTGGAAATATGACAAGTGGTCCTGAAAGTAGGCAACACAAAGAGACACAGTCAGAGTCGGCGAGAGGCCTCTTCTATAGCACAGCCATGAAGGGCTTTATGTGTTTGTGTGAACTCACGGGGTTGATGGAGGAGTCGGGGTTGATTTGTAGCGTATAGATATTGTCTGTTGAGTATTGGAACAGGCCGTAGTATGGGTTCAACATTTCATGACAAAGCAGGTACAGCCACTCCCTATAGAAAACCAGCACATGGTTAACGAATGTTCAAAAGTTACAGAGTTTGGTAAATAAATGATTTACAGGAAACTAAAAGAGAAGTGTTGTGATAAAGCGGTCAGGTCTGTTGAAGCTTAATGAAGTGAATGGAAATCATCTCTGACTGAGTTCAACAGATGAAAATGATTGTACATGCCTGACAATTCAAGACAAACCAGGTAAACCTGCTCAGCCACATAAATAGTTATATCAATATTGTGAACTAGCCAGGGAGTCAAAGCTGCAAAGAAAAGTGGCATGCATATCATGATGAGCTCTGTCTGAGACAAGACAAAATCAGGTTTTTGATATTTGCTCATTATTTGATTTCCTTTCATTCTTTACCGTTTTAAACTGTAAAGTGTAACTGTATAGTTTAGACATATAAACGGTGCTCAAGGAAGGGACGATGAATTACCTGGCCACCCCACCGTAGTCCAGACCCTCCTCTCCCCTGAACTTCACCATGAGACGCTTCTTCAGGTCTTTGGGCCTCATCTTCATTATTTGCCGATATGACTCCTGCAGCAAAACAAAAACACACACAACATTAATACATATATAAGATCAGATACTCATTATCAGTGATACACAGCCCAGCTCTTTAGCTCAGTTATGTTCTATTCAACAGTTTATTAATAGGAACAACTGGTGCCGCTTTTGTTTCTACAGAGAGATGACACTGAAACAATGGTTTGCTGTGACTGGTGTAGAAGTCAGGAGGAGTGTGGATCTATAAATAAAAATGTTCACATTTGTACAACTGTTTGATCTGTATGCATGTGTGTATCTTGGAGATGTTGTGATTTCTTTCAGCTGGTTCTTTCCCAACCTCTTAATTTCGTTAGTTCCTGGTTGCACCCACCTCAAAGATCTCCTCTCGGGACACCTCTATACGACAGTGTCCCGCTTGCGGCTGCTGCAATGACAGCTCGTGCCGGAGCAGCTTCAGCTTATGGACCAAGTCTCTCTCGTAGCGCGCTGCCACGTCTCCATCTCCTCCTCCACTGACGCCCCCTACTCCGCCACCTCCTCCATCCTCGCCCCCCACATCCATCTGGGGGGTTTGGGAGGACTCCTTTGCTTGGGATTGCTGGCTGGAAGTGTGGAGAAGCAGAATAAGACGGGGGGGAAGAGACAACATGAAGAGAGGAAGAGATGGGTTGAAAGAAAGACAGGAAAATGTATTAAATACCATGCATTCACTTTGAGTAGCTTAGTCTATTGCAAGTCTGCATTTCTGTAAATCACACGGCGCAGCCGAAACATAGCTGATGCTTGTTAGTGGGTCATGCTCATAACCAGTCTGAGTTCAGCATTATAGCAGCAACAGATTAGATTGACAACAGATTAAGTCAGGAAACCACTAACGCCGTTTTCAGACGTTAACTCTGTGTGAGATGTCTGGTAAGGGGGTCCCAACTTTCCACGGAGTTTGCGTTTTACATATGAGGAACGAAGCAGGAGATGCTGTGTTCAGCTGCTTTCTGTTAGAGCACACCTTTCCTTTGTCGGCGTCTTCTACGTATACAGCATCTCTTTTTCATACAGAGATATTTCTTTTCTTTAACTTTTTTCTCAGTTTTCTGTCCGTTGCATGTTAGAAACACTGACACGTTGGCGGTGAATCCTCTGCAGAATCTCCTGCGGTAATTCTCACATGGACATTATATAGTATTTTCTCTAAGGGGCTTGTTAAAGAAACGCCAGAAAATGTCCACAGATATTGACCTGGACATATGCATTCTTATACACACCCCCTTTGGATAATTTCAGGAGAACAAGTTTTTAAGTGCAGGTGCATTCCTGTACCTGATGATGGTGTGTAGGCGTGGATCTGTGAACTGTGTGGTTCTGTTGTTGTGGTCCACAAAGTAGATCCGACCGGACACAGTGCTCCGGACCTCCCAGCCCACCGGCAACGGACCGAGCTCCTCGCAGCTCACACTGGCCAGGTCCCTGCAGCAGAGACAACAGGTCTTTAGATCTTATAATCCTACACACTGTATGTTCTCAACTCATCGTACTGACGCAGGAGGCCCAAGGAAATAACCTGAGAGAATTTCTTTTAAAATATTGGTGCGATTAGTGGAGCAGTGATGCACGAAGGGAGGCTACCATGAAAGCGAGGACTTTCATACATTTCTGAATCCATGCCTTGACAATAACATTTCCTAGTCATAAAAATAGAACGATAATCTAAGTTTTACGGCATTTCAAAGATGTAAGTGTATAAAAAGAAACCATAAGTATCCTCTGATGCTGAAATGACCTAGTTCCTCAGCAGGGTTTATTCTAGAGGAATCTCGTTTCAGGTTAAGCTTGGACTAGAGCAAAGTGAAGGGGGGAGTGATCGTACCGTGGTATCCGAGGGTCGTGCCAGGTACTGACACCGGTCTGTGTGTGTAGGAAGTACACCTGGCCTTGCACCGTTGTTCGCTGCTCTGTTGAATTAAGAAAAACAAAGAAAGATGTTAGGTGACTTTATAAAGTCGAGATTTCATTCAGATAAATATCAAGAGTTGGTCAGGGAAGTGTTGGACGGACCATATCCTTCTGGTAGATCTGGCGGCTGGTGCCCGTGAGGTCTGTTCTGAGGGGTGTGGCCGTGGCCTCTGGAGTCCTGCCCTCTGATTCGCTGGGTTTGAAGACGGCCCTCCTGACCGGGTGAGTCAAGCCGGCAGTTCCCACCCCCCGCCGCACCAGTGGGGTCAGAGTAGGGCAGCGGTTCTTCACTGAAACATCCCTCAAACACAGGCCTAAACATACAAAAACAAACACACAGTTTCATGGTTAAACAAGTTACTTTCTTTTCAGGAAATAGAGTTTGATCCGACAAGAAATATATCAAGTATTTGTTTTTTCACAGTCAGAAACCGAGACATTCAATAATCTATGAAACATGTTTTAACATTTAGTAATCGTTTGTTGAAATGTGACTGCATGACTTTGGCGGTGTTACGTCTGGTGACACACTCACCCATCATTTTCCAACAGTCCTCTGCAGTCCACCACAGGGCCTCCGCTGCCGATGCGGTCTCGTGTCTGTAAGCTCACTGGAAACAAGAAGGGGTCCGAGTGAAGACAAGTTGGGACGTTTCAGAGTGAGATAAAAGTGACAAAAAGATCTGTGTATTCATCCTCACCAACAATCTGCCCCCGCACCGCATCGCTGTCCGAGGGGTTGAGCTTACATAGATCTAGACGCTGGTCTGGAGAGAGAAGGTGAAGGAAGTACAGTCAGTTAATTCCACACCTGAAAATAAGCAATCTCACAGACTTGATCCTTCAGTGTGTATGAATTTATATCTCTGTAAACTCAGAGCACTTGAAAAAATAACGTAGACTTACAGCCTGTGTCTTTTAGCCTGCTGATGGCATTAGAAAGAAGTCGTATGCAGCCAAGGAAGCCCGCCCCCTGTCGTTTATGGATCTTTTTGTGGTTCCATATGCTGATGGTGATGGAGTCTGTCTTTCCAATGTAGCTGAAAGAGAAACATCATCACGATCAAACAATGAATCAATAACAGGGTGCATTTAATAAGTCAGCACACAATTAATATTGATTTAAAGTACGACTACACTTCATTGTATTTAACATCTCAAAGACAATCAGCATCATCCAGAACTCTAGTAAGTGAGAGTGGTGCAGGAGACTCACAGGTCGTAGTGCTGATTCCATTTGGGATCCAGTGTGCTCTTGACTGTGTCTGTCGAGTGGCATTGACCTGATCCGTCCACCACAACTTTGGCAAATGGATCTGGCAACCCTGCAGGCACATAATTCAGTTGTTTGCACACACATAATAAACTCACAAAGAAAATAGTAAGGGTGTAGCATGCAACACTCTTCACAACAAAGTCAAAATCTCCTTCACTGCACACATTCAGCTAATGGTATGGTGATTCTTTTCTGCTTCTTGTTATCTGTTGTGCCAATAATGTCATTTTTAAGTGAGGCTGCAGTCCACTCAGGCAGGCCAGATGAACTTGTTATGATGGTGCTATCACAGGTCAACACTGCTCCTCCCTGCTGTGCGGGAACGATGGGAATGCGTAGTATGATCCTAGCGCACAGCAAGTGAGCCGCAGCAAAGCCAATTTATGCAGAGTTGCTTTAAACGGCACAAACGGCTCCTTAATGACACACATAATCATCATCACCAATCACCGCACTGTCGGATTCACACACACAATAGAGGTACTTACGAAAGAAGTCTTTCTTCGCGAGGTTCTTGGCACATAATACTGCAAAACAAAAAAATCATTATGAACAAAATGCCACAGACACAAATATGTAAATGATCTCCGTGTGTGTAGGCTGCTGCAAATGGATGCTGCAGCAGATAAAATCATCCGAGGAGGAACAATGTTGGACAGGATAATATATGAATGCCAGGGGATGGTAATGAGCAGGAAAACTTATGTGACAGAGGGAGACGTAAAGTATAGGCTAGTGTCAGGACCATGGCGCACACACGCACACGCCGCCCACAGTGAGA
The DNA here is from genome assembly GCF_949316205.1 of Platichthys flesus. Taxonomy (NCBI): domain Eukaryota; kingdom Metazoa; phylum Chordata; class Actinopteri; order Pleuronectiformes; family Pleuronectidae; genus Platichthys; species Platichthys flesus. Next base: position 3,523,882 of record NC_084960.1, read on the forward strand.
GTGGCAGAATGCCTTCTCTGCCACATCATCTTTGTGGATTCAGAGAGCAGCTCTGATCTGACCAAGACAATGTGAATTTATAAGTCCGGGATAAGTATTTAGTTTACTGCTTGTGTGGGCGAGTGTTTTGTTTGACAGACAGTCTGTGTGGTGCCACAGCTGGCATATGTCACTCTCGGTTAAATCTGCTGCAACAGACAACTGAACCACATGAAGCCAATTTTTAGAAACACACTCATGTCCAGTCTGTCACAATAGGACTTGATTATAGGGCAGTGTGGACGAAAACAAGCTGCTTGTGTGTATTCAGGGCTGATGTAATGACCTCAAAGTGACTAAAACAAAAAACATTTAAACTATGATTATATTAACACTGCAGGTCCGAATGGGAAATTCTGTTTCTTTTCCATTTAAGCCCATTATTGTGAACTCCATTTGGTCCAAGGTAAGCTTGAACATAATCAGAAAGAGATGCAACACCCAGAAAACCCCAAAATATTAATACTTTATAAGAAAGCCATGATACAACAGGTTTTAAGTATTTTTAGGAAACAGCCCACAAGGAGTAACACTCCATCTGGATCCAAACTCCTAATACCAATCTCATCGTTTAAGAAACTGTGAAACCTCTTTGAATAACACAGATGTAACCAACGACGTGCAGCCAACCACTACCAAACCTTTCCTCCTCCACTAAAGAGGCAATTTCCTACGAGTGCATGTGGTTCTTTCTGCGGAATAGACACAGATTCTTTCACAATCTATTCAAAGTCCTGATACTTATTACGATGTGGAGCCGATGTGACAAAAGATTAAGTATTTCCTTAGTTATACAACCTGTACTAAAAGTATAACTTAAAAAATATGCTCCACGTTCCGCACGTCAACACGTTCCCGTCTTGGCTCAAAAGAACAAAAGCAATTTATGATCGACATCACCTCAACCTCTTATCACTGCTTTGAAATCCATTTACAATCTGACATGATTTGGTTTGGCCTAGACATCTATCTAGGAAGTTAGTTAGTCAGTCAGCCGGTGGTTAAGGATGTGGTGACTGTGGTGGCGTAGGATTAACGCGTGGAGAATGGCTGCAGGATATCCTTCCCTCTTCCTCATCATTCCCTTTGATTCCTCCTCCTCTTCATCCTCCCCCTGACTCATACATTCCACGGCGAAACCTCATCTTTTCTACGCAGACACAATGAAAGAAACCCAACGACAGGGGGAGAGAATCAAGTTTCTAGTAAGCCCCAGCCTCCTCTTCCTGATGAGCAGGAGAGGACTTTCTCTGTCACTGTCACTCCTGCGCTCTCCTCCCCTCTCACCCTCCAATCTCTTGCCAGAGACAAAGACACCCCTACTTTCACCCTATCTCTTTCTTTCTGCCTCTTGACCAGCTCTTCTGTGTTACTGAATGTGTGACAGGCCCTTTCACTGCATCTCAGGAAATTCCTCTTTCTGCCAAGGTCAGGGCTGGTGAAGACACAAACACACACTCACACAGCCACAGTTCAGCTGGTTCTCAGTTTTTCCCCAAAGCTGCTGTCTTTCTTTTTAATGCCATTTTTTTGTCCTCTTTAAAAAAAACGAAGTGAGAGAGGGGAGAGGCCGTGCGGGGGACAAATTCTATTCATGCAATCTTGAGTGAAAAAGCAGAAGCATTTTAAAGGAGATGATGAAAAACGGAGCTCATTCTGTACCAGGTGAGCAGCTCCTCAAGGAATTTTAAGACACAACACGTTTGTAGCACAATTAACCATCTCACAAATATCTCAAGTGTTTGATCTACTGCTCACCGCATGGAGAATAACTTCTTACAACTTTAGATATTTTTCAGGTAAATGACAAGAACCCCAGAAGTTTAGAAGTTGATTAAAACTTCTCAAATCAGATAATAGTCAAGTACTTTGATTGATAAAATAGATATTAAAACTTTATGGACGCTAAAATCCTTATGGATCTGACTAGACGTCTTGAAATGCAGTTGACAAGTGAAGTAAACGGAACTGTGTAAGGTCACTTTCTGTCTTACCATCATTCTTTTGCCCCTTTTCTCTTAAGTTATTCCTCATTGTCCCACTTCTCTGCCCTCTTTCCAGTTTTCCCTCTCTCCCTCTCCCTCCCTGCTGTCCTGACAGTGCCCTGTGCTGGCGCCTGGACAAGTCGGTGTTCAATCCGACTAACGGGCACAAAAACCTCAAGCAGCACGTGTTGCTTCCATGAGAAAAATTAACATAATCCTGCTGAATCACTGATTCTTTCATTCATTCATGCAAGTGCATTTCTCACAACAAAGCCCATTTAGTTCAAAACAGAAAGACACTTATTCCCCATCTTTGTATTCGGTATCTTGCATGGTTGTGATCATGCATCTACATAAATAAACCAGGACAGAAGAATATGAACATTTGTCCCCTTTGTGTCAGCATTAAGGTTCAATAAATCCTATCAGCAATTGTTTCCTTGAAACGTCTACTGTTCTTCCACATCTCACAAGAACACATTAGATACGGACATTTCATGCACACTATTTGCGCCTCCTTCGTGTTTTTTTTAGCTCATACCCAAGAACTGATGGCAGAGAGACACAACAATAACCTCTTAGTTGACGAAAACACGTCTATACAAACACAAACCAATCTCTTAAACGTGAACCAATGTCAAACTTGCCTGGTCTGTTGTCTGAGCCACAGACACAGGCTTTTCCGATGTAGGCCAAACAACCCCTCTCTCTGACAGACTAAACAGAGCACCGGCCAGCCAGGCAGCATTGCACTTCCATTGGCTCACCACACATTCCTTGCCCAATTAGAATTCCACTCATACCTATGGGGGCGGGACACCGAGTCACAGGCAATAACTCCCTTTGAATCCAAGCTGAAATAATGATTCATAACCCCAACATACCAACAACATACTATTATCATTGTCAAGTCAATGTGCAGAGTACTTTCTTGATTGATGGTTTGCTCTACTACATGTGATTTATTACAATAAATGTCACATTAATACTTCTTTTAAATTTAAAGACTGACTTTTGCGTCGGAGTGAAGGTTATGGCTTTTAACTGATGCTCTGCAAAAACATGCAAATCTGAGGCCAAAAAGTTGTTATACTTCCTCACTGTGCTTGCATTTGCATAAGCACTATATATATATATTTACACATTATTTTATATCGATTGAATACATACTGTGATAATTGATATTGTTCTAGTGCCCATGCCTTTGTGATACCTGCCAATTAAATGTAAACTGAAATGAGCGCCTCAAAGTCTAATTTTAATCTATTTTAGTTTAATTCTCTCGAAAGCATGTCTCCGAAAATGAGGAACAGAGTAGAAAAACAACCAGATGGCACTTTCAGCATAATTATTTTGACAACACCTTCCTCCACAGATCTTTACAAACCAAACAAAGGCTCAAAATTGGGAGTTTTGCTCAGTTATTATGACCCAGGGGGACCAGGCGGCTGCCCAGCGGCAGAGGGGTCATTACCATTTGAATGGAGGCCCCTGGATGCCCAGTGGGGTCACATTAGCTACAGTAAAAACCATTGTTCCAGCTGTGTGTGTGTGTGTGTCTGTGAGAGAGGGACTCATGTGTCCCGCAGAGGAGAGTCACACCAAACAACCCGCACAGAAATGTCCGAGTGAACCCTGAGAGCCAACGTGTCCAGCCTCTCCGGGCACAGGACAAGTTCAGCGAGTCAGACATTCAGTGTGGCTGCAGCTGACACAGCAGCGAAATCAATACTCATAGCTAATCTAGGCTAGCATGTCACATCTTCCCGATAGATCGATTCCCGGAGAGGCTGCCGGTTCGCTCCCATCCTCGGTGCAGGGTTCGTGGCGGTCGGGTCAGACGCTGGTCCTCGGCTGGTGGTCAGTCTCCCCCCCACCCCCAAAAATATGGGTGTAACGCTAGCTAGCTGATTAGCGTTAGCGGTCAACGTTGACTACAGTGTTGGTGTTAGCTAGCGCAGGCTGGCTACGAGTGGAAGGGGGGTGGGGGGTGTTAGCATCGGGTAAAGTTTCTGGCTAAATCGTCGGTGTTTCCAGTGACCCGGTAAACAGCGGACTGGTCCGAGCGGTAATCCCCGCAGGATAGAGAGGCTGCTTCCCAGCTCTCGTTTCGGTTCTTTGGTTAGCATGTCGGCTAACAGGCTAGCACTTGTGCCTCTCACAAAAACCGGATGTTTGGGCTAAAGGCTGAGCCGCACACACTCCGCGGCGGCTGGCTCCGCTTCGCTAGCCCCGGCACTTGTACGAGTGGCTCGCGAACAAACGGAAGCTCCAGTAGAAACAAAACACGCGCAACCAGCGTTTTTCTTGCGGTTTTCTCGTTACCTGTCAGTCGGATCTTAATGCTGGACCCGTTCCTCCTGGTCCCAGGATTCGACATCACTCCGGGGGGAGACGCCGATCGCACAAACTTCCCGTCGGAGCCGCGGGTCGAAACCGCGGTTTCACGTCTCAGCGGGGACCCGAGCAGCCGCGGGTCGGACTCATGCGCTGCGCCGTCGCTCTCCTCACGGACCAACACGTATTATTTCATGGCGAAGTCCTGCGCTCCGTCGAAGCCCGACAACACGGGAGAACATTTTCGGGCAGGCTCACAGCGCGTGCTGACGTCACAGGCTCTTAACGGGTAGGGAGCGTTCGCGTGCTCGCGTCCGGGAAGCGTGGGCGTGCCCGCGAGGACGGGGGTTCCTCTAACAAAGCGCATCAGATTCATTTTCATTTATTTATTAAAAAAAACACATTTGCCCCAAAACTGCCGTTCTATTTTCACATTGTTTTGATTATTTTTATATTTCTAGTTTTGTATTATAGTTTTGATCTTTTTGTATCTGCTGAACCTTAATTTACAGGCTTTATAGAGCTTCAGTTCCTATATGATTTTACTCATCTTATATCTGTATTGTCAATATCACCATTAGCACATACTTCTTAACTGTGGCAGCTAGACTTTCATCTTACTGCAATAACACTTATTCTTAACTTATCCTTGACTTTTTGTTATTATTATGCTCTTGTATCAATCTATCTATCTATCTATCTATCTATCTATCTATCTATCTATCTATCTATCTATCTGTCTGTCTGTCTGTCTGTCTGTCTGTCTGTCTGTCTGTCTGTCTGTCTGTCTGTCTGTCTGTCTATCTATCTATCTATCTATCTATCTATCTATCTATATATCTATCTATCTATCTATCTATATCTTTCTGTCATCAGTTTCCTTAAGTGAAAAGAACACATTCACTTTTCTACTTTACTAAAAGTAAGTAAGCACTGGCGCCTAAATACACCTGAAAGTATTCAAAATTAAATAACCTTTCCTCCCTTTGAAACAGTCTACTACACCAACTGTGCTCACTGTATATCTAGTTTGATACAAGAATAATACAAACTCTGTCATATTGCTGCAGAATGCTGCATCTGACACTGATGATAACAGATTGTCATATTATTAAATGTTTAAACTAGTATGGATTTCTCCCAATGTCACCAGCTCCTGGATATTAACTTAATCTTAAGGTCTTACCCCTAAGAATAGCCATTTGTGTCTGTCTACCCCCAATCAGCTTCCTCCAACGTCATTAAATTGACATTAAAGTTCTTCAATGTGAGAGCATGAAACACTTTTATTTATTCTCCCACGATCAATGAATTCCTCTTTTGTTGGGCCCTCATCAATAATATCTTTGTTCAAAAGAGCGTGTTGTTGTTTTTTCACTTGAAACATTCACTGGAGGAGCGTTGCAGACATCATCCATGAAGCAGCAACTTCATGGCTGTTTAAGCCTCCTAAAAGCACTTGAATGCAACATAAAGATAACTTTACACAGTATGGACATGCAGATAGGAGCTCTAAATAGTGGCTGCACAGTGGGTGAAAGCACTGGTACCCTCCGCAGAAGGCTGGGGGAGAGCTGGGTGGACAGGGATAATTGTTGGAGGGATTTGGTTCTTTAGCAGCACTGGGTTTAGCTGCATGGCTGCAGTATTAGCTGCTGGAACAATGGACTCTCTCACCAGCCTGTTTACAGGGCACACTAAATCCGCATAAGCAGTGAAACGGCTTGCAGGACACCAGGCGAGGCTCGTAAACACACACTTTCTTCTCATAAACAGAAACATGCAGTTTTTAACCTGCATATCAGGTTTTAGTCAGTTGATCTGTCTGGAGTCTGGAAGTGACCGTGATGTTAAACCAATTATCCTTTTGTTCTAGCCCCTCCCTCCTCTATTACTACTTCTGTTTAATTCCCTCATGTGTTTTTATGTGTTTGTGTGTTCAACTATTTCAACACTCCACAGGTGGCAGGAGCATCAGACGCACACAAACCAACACACACAAATTAGTTTATCCCTCATGTACAGCTGTTGGTTGGATTATGGGTGTGTACTGTATATGTGCACATGTACGTGTGTTTGTAAGTGTGTGGTGAGGAGCCCCTGAGCAGCTGAGTGGGTTCATGGCTACTTAGATAATTTTGCTCATAGAGACAAACTTGGTCTGGGATCACAGACACAAACACACACACACACACACAAGCACACAGCAAAATATGGTCAAAGTCAATCATTAACTTTTGATGCTGATGCTACGTGTGTGTGAATGCGTGTGTGTGTGTGTGTGTGTGTGTGTGTGTGTGTGTGTGTGTGTGTGTGTCTAAAAACAACAGCTGCTTCAGTTCTATGGAATTTACATTCTGGACAAGCTATTTGATGAGTTATTATCTACTTGTAACGGAGTATGTTTAAATAGTTTAATAGTATAAAACGAACTGAGGACCTCATCCACCACTGTGAGTCAGTGATTTAATAAAGTCATGTTTCTGTTAAGAGGAACTTCAACAGAACTCAACTCAGCTCGGCCTCAGAAATCTGTTCATCCATCCTCCGGTCCACAGTCCTGATTCGGTCTTGTACGTGATACTTGGTTAGAGAAATATTCAGATTTATTTCAACAGCAGATGTGGTTTTGTGCACCTTAGAGCACTAGACATCTAGACAAAATATCCCCACTCCTGCTCCATGTGTCATTGGTTTTAATTTAAACTGTCTTACTCATCCCAAATGCCATCAGGCGCACAGAGAGAAAGCAACTGATTGGTCAAGAGCAGAGGCCGTGGTTGGACGAAAATCGAGGTTTGGAAAGGCGGAGGGATGGAGAAGATAGAGACAGCGATGGGGCTGAGGAAGCAGATTCAGCAGCAGCAACAGCTAGACAGCTGTGTATAAAGGGGAGTGCGGGGACAATGTGGACCCCATGCCGTTCCTGGTTCCCGTAGAGAAGGAGCGGCTGGATGCTATGAATACCCCACACGACATCAAGCGCTCCTGCTGGATCAAAGATGAGAAGGGTAGGGTTAGACGAGCAAGAACACTGTAAGAAGAAAGTTGTCTTTAAAAGTGAATGATAATCATATTCATGATCCAAATATTGACTCAGTGATGATTGTTTGTGCTCAGACAGTGACTGTGAAGATGGATGATGCTCAGCAGATGAACCCTCCTCAGTTCTACCACGTCAGCGACATGTCCAACCTCACGTTCCTCAATGAGGCCAGCGTCTTGGAAAACCTGCGCGGCCGCTACGTCAGCATGAGGATCTACGTAAGCCTGATACTCAGAAAACCTCCCCGGCCCCTCACCATCAGGTCCTCGTGACAGCTCGAGGGAAGTACAAAGATCTTTCTTACATCACTGTCTGGGTGACAAACTGATAAGCCTAATTTGCTACGGGTTATAAAAGGCGGTTCCGCCAATTCTACACATAAATATCATTTCATTTGACAAAAGAAGTATCTGTTATCCCTATGAAAACAGTCATATAATATCTAATGTCTTCTGTGTCCCGGGAGGAGCTTTGTTAAGTCTGAGAAAATAACCACAATGATGTCGGAGCAATGTCGTCGGGGTTCTCTCGGTTTATGATCAGAATTTCTGATTTGTTTTATGGAAAATGTTGTTCTGAAGCTTCACCCATACTGAAGATTAAAAATTGTTTTACATTTTATTTTGACAGCCCTTTTTAATCAGTCTCTTAAAAGTCCCCTGACTCTGTGGAAGAGAAATAACAGAAATTATATAAATAATCAGTGGATTACTTATGACACAACTAACTGAAGTACAAGTACACATTTCACAATAGAAAGCTGACATTTTTTTTAATTAAATTTCATCATGAAATATCTCTGCAGTTGTATGGAACACATTTAAATATTAGTATTATTGAGTTTTCCCTTTTTCTGGATTGAATTAACATTGAAGACAGATACACAAGAGAAAGGGACTAAATAACATTTGAAAACGCCGGAGAATAATATGTGTGTGTGTGTCCACTCGGCGAAAAGTTTCTCAACTACATCATCCTGTTATCATCTCCCCTCTTCCCCCCCCCCCCCCCCCAACTCCCAGACGTACTCCATCCTCTTCTATATGACCATGAACCCGTACACATGGCTGCCCATCTACGGCGCTAAAGTGGCCTAGATGTACAAGGGGAAGAAACGCAACGAAGTTCCTCTTCACCTCTTCTCCACCTCCGACAACCTTAACCACGACATGATGATGGTGAGGAGCCGGTGAGGGGTTGGAAGTCTAGACTTAATGAGGGATCTGTCAATCAATCATAGGTCATTGTTGGGTCAGGGGTTATAAAGTTGGTAAAGAGGAGTGGTAAACATTCAAGTGGTATATGGTGATTCGGGATGACCCCCCTCGAGATGAGTGGCTTGGATGTTATTGCATGGTTCCACGTGGAGAGAGGGAGTGGGGCAGTTGCTGGAGGTGTGTGATTTGTGCGGCGTGCGATGATTTGTTCAGGGAGTAGACAAATACTTTGAGGCCATTATGTGGTATCAGGGGAGGGCTGTCAGCTGTCTGTGTTCTTGCTAATGCTGACAGGGAACATCAGCGGTGCTCTGATCTGCTCTCAGGGAAATCAGCAGTAATTATTCCCGTCTGGCTCACACTGTCTTTCTGTCTCTCTCCTCTCCTGCCTCCCCCGTCAATGTCCCGCCATCGCAGAGCAGGAGAAACCAGTCGATGCAGATCACGTGAGGACACCGTGCCTACTTTTTACACTACCCCACAATGTTGTGCATCATGTAATTGTGCATGTAAGTGTAACTCCTTTCTGGCGTCTGTTCTCCAGTGGACAATCTGGTGCCGGCAAGACTGAGAACACGAAGAAGGTCATCCAGTACTTTGCCAAGTTGGAGCCTCTGGGAGCAAAGCTTCAGACTCCAAGGTAAGTGTGTCTGTGTGTGAGCGGAGGATAGAGACATGAGCTCAGATGGTGCTTTCTGGTCTGATATGAATCATAACTCCTCTCCTCCTCTCCTCCTCTCCTCCTCTCCTCCTCTCCTCCTCTCCTCTTCTCCTCCTCTCCTCCTCTCCTCTTCTCCTCCTCTCCTCCTCCTCTCCTCTCTTCTGCTTTCAGGGCTCTTTGGAGGAGCAGATCATTCAGGCTAACCCGGTGCTGGAGGCATTTGGCAACACCAAGACCATCGGTAACAACAACTCCTTACGCTTTGTAAGGACACACACACACATACGCACACACACACACGCTAGTACAATCATCACATCCACAGGAATCAGATTCATGGCTCTGTCTTGGTTTCAGGGAAAGTTCATTCGTATCCACTTTGGGTCGACAGCTAAGCTGGCTGTTGCCGATATGGAGACTTGTGAGTGGCTTTACTCTTTTATTACTTGGATCAGGCTTCACCAGCATCATGGCACATTCATGAAATACCAAGTGTTCTTTTACTTTGTAATATGTTTAATCATTTTAAAACCCACATCAGCTGTACCATGAAAAATAAGTGAATTCTTATTAACTGTGTTTATCTTTTTTCTTTTCTTTCCCCGTGTGTGTGTCCGTGTGTGAATCAGAATCTGTTGGAGGAATCTAGAGTGATTTCCCAGCAGGCCACTGAGAGAGGATACCACATCTTCTACAAGCTCCTTTCTGGAAAGAAGCCTGAGCTCAACGGTGAGAGACATGAAGCTGCTCTGTCTCGTTGAACTAAAGATATAACAAACAAGAAATCTGTTGTCCATTTGGTTTGGTTATTTGAAACTATTAGTAGTATTTTAATGACAGGAAACAAACTTTCTTTAGATCATGTGTGAAACGACCAAGCGTAAATATGGATAACAGAACCAGCTTAATATCGACAGAGCTGTTTTATATGTTTAAATTTAAATTCAATAAAACAACCAATCATTTGAACAATATCTTTATCAAATATTTAAGTGAAATATTATCATTTTCGTGCTCGATAAGTTGAGAAACAGGCTAAATGTGTTATAAATGACATTTGTGGTGAATGATGAGCATCCATTTCACAGATTGGCTTTCAAGGTGACACATGATTATTTTCTTTATTATTATGTTAATGATGTGTTTCCAGAGGCTCTGCTGCTGAGCCCGGACCCCAAACAGTATGTGTGGGTGTGTCAGGGCGTCACTGGGGTGGACACCATGGAGGACGGAGAGGAGCTGCTGCTCACTGATGTGAGTCGACACGTGTTCGCTCTCGTGCTTTGATTCAAAGCATCTTTCTGTGGCTGAATCACTCAATCAATTATGAATCTGGTCGTATAAATTCAGGAGGCTGTTAATAATGATGTTTGCCACTGACACCCTATCCTCTGTCCTCCCTGTGTCTGTGGTTGTGTGTCCACAGGAGGCGTTTGATGTCCTGGGCTTCACTCCCGAGGAGAAGAGGAGCGTGTACAAGCTGACTGGAGGCATCATGCACTTCAGCAACATGAGGTTCAAACAGAAGCCCAGAGAAGAACAGGCTGATGTGGATTCCACTGAAGGTATTACACCCCCCCCCCCCCCCCCAACCTTTCTAACAACATGCCTATCTATCTTCAAACTACCTCACTCCACCCTGTCCATCTGACCTAGTTCTCTTCTTCCTCTTTCATTATTTTTTGACATTTTCCTCTCAAAGCCTCCTCTTTCATTTTTACATCCCAGCTTAAACATTTCATACTCTACATATTGTTTCTTCCTTCCATAAATCCTGGTCTTCTTTGTGTGCAATACTTTCTGAAGTAAAAGACGCTGTTAGAATATTTAATTAAATCCTTGTGATCCTTTCCCGAAATGGCTGACAAAGTCACTCACCTCATGGCCTTCAACTCTGGAGAGCTGCAGAAGGGCATCACGCAAAAACTTTATTAAGAAAATTAAAGAAAAATCTTGGAAACATTTAATTTATTCCCAGTCCAAATGAACTCAGGTAAGAACAAGGACCAGTGTGTGTACTCCATCGGGTCTGACTCTGTCATTACTGTGTTGATCTCCATTATTCTAGTAACATCTCCATTTTTTGAAGAGCTGTAATGCTAGATATGTACATTCACATAATCTGACCATTTACTAAACCTGTTGTTTTAGAGCTTTTACATTGTGCTGTGTAGGAAAAGTGCAAATACAGAATCATGAGGTGTTTTTTTGAGAGATTAAATTAATTTTGAGCTCAAATGTGAATCTTTGTCTGCCCCAACGTTTCCATTTCATCCCTTTCCTCTCCACTCACCTCCTGGTTCTTCTTCTCTTGTTCTGCCCCTGGTGTCTCCTTCAGGTACTATATCCTCAACCCCAACGTCATCCTGAAGGGATTCTGGACAACAAGAAGGCCTCGGAGCTCCTCCTCAGCTCTGTTGGCCTGAATAATATGGATAATCGCGTCAGCCACTCCAAGGTACATCAGCCATGTATTTACAAATGTGTTGAATGCATGCTGATAAATACATTTACACAAAAATACGCTTGTTTCTATGCACTGTAATAGATAGTTGCACTGTATAATCTGAAAATATGAGCTCCACCTCGACCAACTGATGAATAATAATGGCCCATTAATAGACACACACTGACAGAGGCCATTTTACACATGCATTTTATTCCTAATGCTTATGAACCTCTACTCAAGTATTTAGTTTTGATGCAGTATCTTTATTTTTGACTTTTATTTATTTTTCTTGTATATTGTGCTACATTGTGAGTCAATTATCACCCCCTAGTGGTAGCTACTGTAAAGTTACATGTTATGGTCAAATGAAACTTAACAAGGGTTTATAATACATATATACAGTTATTATATATCTAAGACACAACACAACATAATTATTTCTTATTAAACAAACATAACAACTAAATAAATAAATATATTTAAATGTATGTATAGATATTAGGAACAACTTTACTTGTAACTGTAAGTATTATATCAACATATATACTTATTTTTACCAATCATTAGGCTTATTGCTTACAGTGTTGTTTCCTATATTAAGATACAGTATATGGTAAATATAATATAAATCGGCGATGAGGAAGAAGCACTCGGACATGATGGCAGAGCTGGGCGACCAGCTGGAAAACCTGACCAGTCTGAGGGTCAAACTGGAGAAAGACAAACCGAGCATGAAGGCCGAGATATGGAGGCCTCCATGGAGGCCACTCAGAAAGCAAAAGTACAGTGTTATTTGTAAAATCTTGTTTTATGAACTCTACAAAGAAAACACAACATGGATGAATGTAAACTTGTCTTTTTGTGTCTTCTATGTGTATCTGTGTATTTGCTTGTGTAGATGAGCTCTGAGGCCCACGCTCATAAGCTGGAGGACAACCTGGCAGAGGCAAACGCTCGCCTGGCTGAGATGGAGCACGCTCACACTGAGCTCAACACCGCCAAAATCCATCTGACTGGTTAGAACACGCCGCCACAAACAAAAGCACATTCTGTTTTTCTCCTGTTTCCTTTTTGTATTCTTGTTATGTGTGTGTTTGTGTGTGTTTGTGTAGTGGAAAATAGTAATCCTTTTTGTGTTCTTTAAAACTTGCCAATCAAACTGTTATCAGACCCTCAGATAAGACCAACAACTAAGACCCCTCTCCCTCTCTGTAGGGTCGCTACACAGCGGTGGTGGTCCTCGCCAAAACCCGCCATGACCTCTCCCTGCTGAAGGAGCAGCTGGAGGAGGAGTCTGAGGCCCGCGGGGAGATGCAGCGCCTCGTTTCCAAGCTCAACGCTGACGTCACCTCCTGGAGGAGCAAGTACGAGATGGACGCCATCCACCGCATCGAGGAGCTGGAGATCAAGTAGGTCAAATAAAGCTTGAAAAATAAATCTCTGAGACAGTGTGTTTCATATATCAGTCTGATATCTGCCAGTGAATGAAACTACTGAACTATTGTTGATATTTTTTAATTTAATGCCACTCTGGACTCTCGCTCTTTCCTTCCACCCACTCTCCTCCAGGCGCAAACTGGCCGTGCGTCTCCAGGAGGCCGAGGAGGCAGCGGAGGCGGCACAAGCCAGAGCCGCCAGCCTGGAGAAGGTCAAGCAGAGGCTGCCTGGGGAGATGGAGGACCTCACCATAGACCTGGAGAAGGTACACACACAGACACACACGCACGCACACACACACAAAGAGATGCACTCATGCCTTAAGTTTTTTCTCTATCTTCAGAAACTTTTTGGAGAATATACCTAACTAATACTACTAATCCTTATTTCTCAGGTTTTCTTAGTGAACAGATTTACTTATTTCAAGCTCCCTGGACTGTGCTGAAGCTTTAGTGTTCATTTGGATAAAAGTGTCTGCTGGATTAGTAGATGTTCTATAATATATATATATATATAACTTTATTCTAGTAATTTTTTTCTTAAACTTGTCCAACGCAGCAGCAGCCGCTCTGGATAAGACGCAGCGGGTCTTCGACAAGTTGGCAGCCGAGTGGAGCCAGAAGAACAAGGAGCTGCAACTGGAGCTGGACAGCAGCCAGAAGGAGAGTAGCTCCTACATGATGGAGCTCTACAAGCTGAAGACAGCCTACGAGGAGAGCCAGGATCTGATCGCCAACATCCACAAGGAGAACAAGATCCTCTCACGTGCCTGCTAACTGCTGCAGATCCTGTGGTGCAGCAGATTATAACGGGAGGTGTGAGAGATGCAATGGAATCTGTGACAAATGTATATTAACAGGCTCTTTTTTGTTACTATGTCCTCTCAGAGGAGATCAAGGATCTGGTCGACCAGCTTGGCAAAGGAGGCTGCAGCGTCCACGAGCTCCAGGAAGCCAAGAAGAAACTAGAGGTGGCGAGGGAGGAGATGCAGCTGGCTATGGAGGAAGCAGAAGCTTCATTAGAGGTGCAAGAGGCTCTCACGGCTAAGAAACAAACGTTCCTTGTATATTGTGAGTGAGTGTAGATTTTGTGTAAAGCTGTGTTCACATGTCAGCTTTAACAGAATCATTCACATTTTGTGTTCAGGGTCTTTTCTGTGGTTCACTTGAATATAATCATGTCTATAATTTTTAAATAACATCAAAATCTGAAAGTAGCAGGGTGAGTTTACACCTAGTTTATGAAATGATATCCATGATCATCTATTCATGGTGGTTGTTAGGCAGTGTCACAAACTGTTGTGTAACAAGAAGAAGAAAAAGCACCTATCTCATACATCAAGATGGAATTTATTTGTACTCATGTAAGTTTCAGATGAACGTTTCACATTTTTATACAAAATCATTAGAAAATGCCTGACACTCTCCGAAATCCCACGGCTAATCCTCGTTTACTAGATTTAGATGATGGGGGTGGGGGTGGGGGGTCATGCAGCATCCTGGAACAGCTGACCAACTCAGCCTGAGGTCCCGTTCAATCCAAACTATAATCCACAGTTCACTCGATTGGCCGCACGCCCGCTACCCCGCTGTCTTTCCCCTGACAACATGGTACAGTGATATCTGGCCACATCTAGTTATGTACAGAGTATAGATACTGCGGGTGAGGGGGAGGAGGAGGAGGAGGAGGAAGAGGAGGCTGTCACTCAACAGCTCCACCGAGCTGCTGACTGATCTCCACCCTATTATCTCAGATGTATGGACACAGTAGCACACCAACACCACCATGCATGTTTTCATACACATGACACATCATTGGCTATGATTGGTAAAGTAGATATAATTTTTTTTACAAAAGGTCATTAATACCAATGTTTGAAATCAACCAATGAGTGCAGGCCTCAGGAGGGAGGGGCAGGCAGGAAGGTCTATCGCGTCTCTGGTTGGATGAGGAAGGAGTGAGGGGGGGGGCAGGTGGAGGCTAATCACTCACTGCTGCTGATATACATGCCCGGCAAACACGCACATACACAAATAAGGTCTCAACACAAGCGCACTAACACACTCTTACTCACAAACACCTCTGCCTCGCGCTTCCAAGCCTCCACATTAATCTCTCAAAGTGAACTGGACTGTGTGTGAGAGAGGAAGAGTTCAGAAAAGATAGTACACACCCTCGATTAAGATCCAACAACTGAAAATTGATTTTTATTGAGCCAATGAGAAAAGAGATCTCCCTCTCGGACAGAGCGCGCCCGGACACTGGGGCAGAGAGGCACTTACACAATCGCTTTCATTTCACACAGCGCTCGTGTCCGCGGGGGGGGGGGGGGGGGGGGTCTTCTCGAGGAGACACGGCTACATTGTTTTGATCAAATGTCCAATACGCACACACACACAGACACTCGTTCTCACATCGGAGCGTGTTTTTAGCGGTTGGCACGTGTTCATGCAAAAAGCGTCAGATTCGGCCCGCGCAGGCGAAACTGGGGGAGGGGGGGGGAGCAGAGGAAAGGTGGGGAAGGAGGGAAGAAAAAGATAAGACTTGATATGAAGAAACAAACGTACAGATGGACTGACGAACAGGCTCTCGAACGCTTTGAGCGTTGTAAAAACAACCCCCCCCTCCCTCCCTCCCTCCTCTTTGATTCTGCCCCCCGCCCCCCCTTGTGTCACATGTTTGTAGCAGCACCAGAGGAGCCCTCTGATTGGTGGGTACAACAGCCTTCTCCGTTAGGTCAGTCAGTCAGTTTCAAGGATGAGCGGCGGCTGCTCGTTCTCCTCGTCTAGGCGCAGGTCGTTGAGGTCATCATCTAGGCCCGCCCCTCCCACGGCGCCCTGCTCTTCACAGTAACCTAGGCCACAAAGGTCAAAGGTCATGTAAACACAACTAAACTCAACAGTACAATTACAAAGTTCACTGCAGCGAGAATCCAAAAGAAGATTAGAAAACTTTTAAATTAAACGCATCACTAGCAAATCCATTGACGGTGACACTTACCTTTAGTGACAGCATTACTGTAAGTCTGGGCCACAAGTGGGCGATCATGTGACCCTTGATCAAGGATCTCATTGGATGGTTCGGTACTGCCATCTAACCTGAGGTGGATAGAGCGCAAAGGTTCAGTCACGGTTTGATGATTTCTGCTGAATTCTTAATAACAATGTGAACACTGAAACATTGTGCAGGTACAATCATTAGCATTAGTGATGCAGCGTAGAAAACAATCAGCTGCAGCTTCTCACTTTTCACTGAGCATCGCTGACACCGGTTCAAATCCCAAACGTCCAAGCTGTTCATCGTATCAGCTGTAACTGATTCACTTGATGAAACTCTGTCGTTATCAGTTTCTCTTCCCTGCACACAGCTGTCGAGTCGCTGTGTAACGCGACTGCACCAAGTGTCCATGTCCATGTTATTCTCTAGAGCTGCTTTTGGACATGAACCAAACTCTGGATCCTTCCCTGACATTTTCTCAGAGAAGCTGCATGTGAGAATGCAAATGTCCGAGTCAGTTGCTCCGGACATTTAACAGCACCTTTCCTGCCAGGCCCCTGGTAAAATGACTGTACCAGCCCGAAAATGTTTCTAAACTTCCACTGTATCAACTGTATGTGTGTGTGTGTGTGTGTGTGTGTGTGTGTGTGTGTGTGTGTGTGTGTGTGTGTGTGTGTGTGTGTGTGTGTGTGTGTGTCTCAGTTACCTGTGCTGCTTCATGAGTGTACATTCTCCTCCCTCTTGTGGATCCAAGTTGTACAGGTACAGATAACCGTCAGCTGCTGCAACCAACAACCTGGGAATCTTCTGAATCCTGATTTCAAACAATAGAAAACGATCATTCACAAACATCTTACATCAATATAGGAAAATGTAATGTTCACTAAGCGGAAATGAATACAAATAAATAAAAAGGCACAACACAGACTGGCTCTTACACAGCTAAGGCACAGATGTTCTTGTGTCCACAGAAGGGCAGACGTACAGTGGCGAACGCTCGCCCCTGGGTGAACATCTCTGTGACCTGGGAAGGCAGGTAGGTGGTGGACGCCATCAGGACCTTGCCCAGATACCCCCCCCAAGTGGTGGGCTCCTCCGCAGGCCTACAAACACACACAGACACACACAGAAAATGAGAACCACTGTGTAACATGACATGAGGTAAACAGGAAGGAAAACCCTGCCCAGGTCCTCAGAAGTTTTAAAATCAGCCGTAAAAAGACTGAGTCAGAGAGATACATACACATACTTCTCCTTCTGTGTTTCTAATTTGAAGATGTGCACCGTCTCTGTGTTGCTGGAGGCCGACAGGTACAGGCCTTCCATACTGAACGCCAACGAACAGATGCTCACACACCTAGGAAGACCGACATGTTAACATTCAGGGAAGCAGGTGAACGCAACCCACAGAATCATCCCAGTAAGACCACTTTGATTTCTGAATAACTATAACAACAAAGTCATTAAATATGTTCAACCTCTTGACTCCTCGCCGAAACTCAAAGAGCTTCTGTCCCTCTGGGATTGAGAAGACGCGAATCACTGTCCCCTGGAAGGAAGTGAAAGAGAGAAATACTGAGGATGACAACACTCGAGAAGGAAGCAACAACAAGGAAGTGTGTGTGCTCAGGGAGGAAAACAGAAATTAGGCCCACAAATAATACAAAGGCAGAGAGAATGGGACCTTACCTTCTCTGAGGCTGTGGCTAGCTTGGTTCCACTGGCATCGAAGGCCAGAGCAGCTAACGGGCTGTCGTGGGCTGGAATCATATTAGCTGCTCGCTGGAAAAACAAAATCCCACTTTAGTTAGAGATGTAGCAGACAGACAAAGGCTTTGACTCACAGAATAAAGACAACAGAGTCTTGATCAACTAGCTTCAGCTCTTTAACTTCACTGTGTCTGTGTTCACCCACCAGGTTGACGGTGTCAAACACTTGAACCTCTCCTATCGTTGCACTGCCTGGGTACGCCAGGTAACAGTTATCATTGCTGATGGACAGGGCACACAGTCCTGGAGAACGGTGGAAACAAATAGAAAAATCATATACAAAAGATACAACGCAGCAGAAACACATGTATCTGATCTGGACAATGTGTCAAACCGAACTGAAATAATAACTTGAATATGTGTCAAAACTGTAGTTGAACTAGAAACTGGTTGTGGCAGAATGGTTTCTCTTTTCTTTGTTCTGTGGGTGTTACAGACAGAGCAGCGTCAAATTTCTGCCTTCAGGGCAGCAGTCAGAACAAATGAGGCTAACAGCGCTAACTCAAAATAAACTGAGCAACACAAAAGAGAAACCCAAAGCCTGAGGAAAGAAGGACACATCCCTGGTTACAGTATGAGCGCACAAACTGTACAGGGAAAAACCTCACATTACATACTGTATGATGTTGTGTTGATAAATATCCTTCCTCACCTGAAGGGTTGGGGGGAGTCTCTCTGATAGTGTGCAGCACTTTCATGTCTCGGATGTTGTGAATGTACAGGGACTCCTCCAGACACACAATCAGCCTCTGCAGAGGGACGACAAAACATTAGGGTCTTTTTCCCCACTGGTCAAACAACCCTCTATCATCGGGCGTTCATCTGGAACCACAAAGGACACAGTACGTTATGGAGACAGTGGGTGTGTCCTCCCACCTGTCTGTTGAGTTTGACGGCCAGTATGGTGTTGGAATAGGAGTAGTTGCAGATCTCGGTTCCCTTCTTGAAGTGACAGACTTTGAGCTTCCTGGGGGCCTTCAGGCTGACGATGGCCACCAGGCTGCTGGAGAACAGACGCTCCACAATGCACACATCCTCTGTGTCTGCTGCACACAAACACACACAGACAGACACACACAGTTAAATCATTTCACAGCTGTCATTGCTGGATGAAACAATCACATGATAGCGTAACAAAATTTGGGGTTCACAGTTCTCCAACTTTCTGACAAATGCCAAGTGTGGTTTGGATTTAATCATTGTGTGTTTTGTAGTTTCTCTACATACCAAGCTATATTTATGAGAATATATAAATTTGACAATAACTATATTAATTATAGTAAATAGAACATATCTGCCAGGACGACTGAGTTGTTACAAGGAAAGGGCAACACAGACGGGTGTAAAGTGAGGATGCTAAAGAGGAGGATGGCTCATGTTAGAGTATATAAGACAAATGCTGACAAGCGTTATTAATATTTAAGAGCAATCCCCTAATGGTGCAGACTGTGTTCTGTCTCTGCACCATGCATTAACCATTATAACTTGAAAAACCAGTGACTCTGCAGTAATATCTCCTCGTAGCGATGCAGTTATTGTAGAAGTGTGTTTTTTATTTTCTGTACATTTGACTTACGACATTCATAAATCTGCTCCAGCTTGTCCACGGAGGACAGAGAGAAAAACTTGTATCCTGATTTGGTGCCAACAGCTAAGGACCTGTAGACAAAAGAGACAAACAGAAACAGAGGCAACAGCAGTGATCAGTGACACTTCACACACACAGACACACACAGACACACACTGAAGTATGTCTAACCCCAGTCCCATACATGTCAGTGTGACCGGATGTCCCAGTGAGGACTCGGACAGTGACCACACAGCTGCAGGTGTTTTGCAATAGGCTCCAGGCCTCTGTGGTCCCCAGCAGCCACAGGACATACACACTCCCAGTGGGACATGTGTCTCTAACGGTCGCGTCTCACCCGCTGTCGCAGTCCATAAACTACCTAAACGCAAATATGCAACAATTCCCCCACAAGTCACATGACACCCAGCCTACATATGTGTTGTGGCTAAAGTTAGCCTCGGACCTCACATCCCTCCCGTTAGCTACAGAGCTAAGCTAGTGACGGGGGAAATGACGCCTGTGTGGACGGTGTGTTAGCTAACTAGCATCAGGGGGCGTTTGGAGCCTTGTCTCCCGCGAGAAGCCCCGTCCTGACCCCCTGTCGCCCGGTCACAAGCACGGTCCACAGCTAGCTGCCGTGGGCTAGCTTGACAACCCGGGCCGTCGGACCCTCACTGTCCCCGGCCCTGTCTTACGTGTTGTCCTGGTTAAAGTTGGCGAAGAGGAGCTGGCTGCCGCCAGCGTCCCCGCTCTGACTGGCCAGGTTCATGGACTCGGCGCCGTCGACATATAAAGCTCCGGGGGAAACAGAAGCGGTTGTGTCGGACCGCGATGGGGATCGGACGTGTGAAGCTTCACGGGTCCATCTTTCTCCACTAGCCCCGGATTGTTGTTGTTGCTCACAGGTCCCCACTGCGCATGCGCACAGGACGCGGCGTGAAGAGCGTCTTAAAGAGACACGAGCCAGTTCCACGCGAGCTGTCAATCAAAAATCCATCAGCTGGTAAACTGCTCTCTTTCCCAGGGAGACAGAGGGACATCTGGAGTCAACACCTGGAAACACTCTGCAGACACTGACTTCCTCCAACACGCACGGTGCACGTGTGCGAACTGTGCAGGACGTGAGTGTAAATGTCAATAAAGTATAAGATAAATGTAGAAATACAGAATTATAGAGATAAATAAATGTAGGAATATGTAAATAGTGACAGACAACCTTCATGTGTATTGAAGTGCATATGCAACAAAAACTGAGGGATAAGTAGGACGATGAGATCGGAGGCAGAAGAGCGAGGGATAATAATGACAATAAGAAGTATTGGGAATAATAGTATATGTGCATTCATTGCATGACTGCACACATAATAAATAAATGGATAAATAAATACATAAATAAATGGATAAATAAATAAGCATAGAAATAAATTCATAAATGTAGAAATACAGAAATATAGAAATAAATATATGTAGGATTACATAACTATTAAATATAATATAATATAATTAAGTGAATGTAGAAATAGAAACATTTAGATATGAATAAATATGTATTAAAAAATAAACGTATAAATACATAAATAAATAAATGTATTTATATATTAATAATTTAATGAATAAGTTTGAAAGTATAGAAATAGCAAACTGCATTTATTTATCTATCTCTTGGTTAATTATTTATTTATTTATTTGCTTTTCTACTGTTCACATGTGTGGTTTATATATAAGTTTGAATGATTTATTTTAAAGCTGTTATTTCTTTAAGATAGATAGATAGATAGATAGATAGATAGATAGATAGATAGATAGATAGATAGATATATAGATAGATAGATAGATAGATAGATAGATAGATAGATAGATAGATAGATAGATAGATAGATAGATAGATAGATAGATAGATAGATAACTTTATTCATCTCCGAAGGGAAATTAAGTCGTCATAGCAGCCGGTATATTTGAATACAATAACATACAATACAATACAATAAAATAAAAATAAAAATAAAAATAAAAATAAAAATAAAAATAAAAATAAAAATAAAAATAAAAATAAAAATAAAATAAAAAATATTGAGGTAGAAGAATAAAAACAGAAACACATCTTCAGACTTAAATTCATTACTTTTTAAAACAAAAGCTCCAATTCAGCCAGATACACAGCATGGCAGCCATAGAATTCCAGAAACAAAAGTCAAAATTGCACCAAATCTGACTCTGCACTTCTCTGGACTGTTAACTACACACGAGCCAAGTGAGAAGCTGATGAGACGAACAGTGTGTGAGATCGCTGAGTCATACACAGACACACAGACAGAAAGCTGCTCTCGGAATTAGTGAGTAGAAACTTGTGAAAACCATCTTTTCACTTCAACAACACTATTGCTTGAGGATCTCAGATCAATTCCCTTCAGGAGTAGCTTGTTTTTTCTTTTTCCACATGAGCTGTGTTTGAAAAAGATCCCGAGCGTGATACAGTAACGACAGTACCGACTGGAACAACCGGATCTGAGGCTCGGGACGAGAAGGACACGCTCACTGATGTGATGCCTTTGACTGCAGTGTAATTTGGGCTGTGAGTCACAGATCTTGTCTGCGTGTGTTAGTTTCACTGCGGCGTCAGTTGTGGGTTTGAGCGTGTGACCGATACAAACGATTGAAACAACAGGAAGCTCGGCAGTTGGGAAGATTCTGAGTGAGACCGACTCTGCAGACAGCTGCCGCTCATCCTGTGTGCGGGTCTCACAGAACAAAAGAGGGATGTCGAGTGGAAACACTGTCAGTATGAAAATGGTTAGAGAAGATATCAGACCACCATGATGAACACTCATTAACAAACAACCCAATACAGTTGGTGCATAAACTCACATGTCTTCCTTATAAACACAAATTGTAAAGTGAATTCTCTGAGTGGCCTTGGCTCTGTTACACTGTGTGGATACATTTTATATTAATATGAAGGATAACAATAAGGAAAATAATAATAATGAAACTACTACCCCTGCTGATAATACCAGGATTTGGTCACTCACACACACAGTCGTATTTACACTGTATTATTTACCTGGACAAATATGCTCATGCCGTCTGCCCACTGATATTTCCGATGTTATCTTTAAACACAGCTGTGGAGGTAAATGTGTAACACGTTTCATTGGAAGCTTGGAAACCCATTTGGATGAATGTGTGTTTGCATAATGTGTCTGTTCTGTTTCCCACAGCTGCTGCCACACAGGGCTGCTGCTGTCCACTGTTATTATTGGACAATATTTAATTTTCCATTCAAAGTGTGTGTGTGTGTGTGTGTGTGTAAGTTGTTTGCATCAGTGGATCTGCAAAAGGACAATTTGCCTTTGTCTGACACTGTAAATGTGGCGTCTGAGCTGGAGATAAAGTGGAGCCACATCTTTTAAAACATCACTAATGTCACTTAGAGAATATACGTTACTTTAAAAAGTATGTTCCACAACGTTTCAGAAGGATAAACTGTACTTTTGTACTGAACTACATTTGTCTGATAATCTAGTTAATGATTAAACACGACCCGTTTGACTTGTGAATCTTCACAGTGCTATTCCACTTTCAATCTTTATTTAGTTTCATATTTTGCAATAATATCAAACAAACTCATTAGCTGTATTCTCCTGAAGGTCTGATATCAATTGCAATCATTTTGTAATCTTTTATTTGATATTGTTTTAAACTAATCTCATATTCTTTCTGTGCTCGATTGCTGTGTGATCTTCAAATTGCTTTTTAACTGTTTCCAGTTGTTTGCTTTTCAATTATTTCCCATTTGTTGCCTTCCCATTTTTCCATTTCTAACCTTTAACCCTGTTTTGAGAGGAGCTGTATAAGCACAGTAACATTTATCATCTATTATCACACTCGGCTGTTTTGTGAATAAGGTCAATGAGTCGTAATAAAGGTTGAATGACTGAGTGAAGCTGAACTTTTCTCTGCGTGTCCAACATGTTCACGTCAGCAGCAGCGAGCTGCAGCCAGTTGGAGACGTGTTGTGGGGAGGGGCTGCTGCTGGCTGCTGTGTTATCATCAGGGGGTGGGAGGGGAGGAGGGGTTACAAGCCCAGTCCCGCGGAACATCCTGCAAACACATCCGAGACTCTGACTAAACTCCGCACAGCTTCCCCCCCGCACTGTGTGCCGCGCATTGCCCGCGCTCCGCCGGATGGCTGCGGGTGTTTGGTCTCCGGAACAGACCAAACAACCCTCCGGTCAAAAGTCGTGCAACTGAACCGTGGAGCGACTCTGCAGGTCGTTGTCCCCGCTGGACCTATGTGTTGGTGTCCGGACGCACGGCGGTGGGACATCCGGAATGGGGACGAGGCTCGCTGCTGTGGCACTGTCGCAGCGCGAGCGCACCAACTCGTTGCGCGCTCACGACCCACGCACACATGAGATGGACTTGAGGAAGACTAAGTTCGGAAGGTAACGTTATTCAGTCCCGAGAGTTTGGCTGCAAAGTATCTGACACAAGAGTTTCTCATGTGCGACGGACCCATGTTCATCCATGCGCACTGGCATGGCGCTGGCACAGGGGCAATGAGAGGGATGTTATAGATTAGTGCGTGTGTGTGTGTGTGTGTGTCTGTGTCTGTGTGTGTGCGTGTGCGTGTCTGTTTGTTGGAGAGAGAGTGGTTGGATAACATCCCTATGACTGATGAACAATTTCACTTTTCAGTTTCACTTAATTTCATGCAGGAGAGTTCTTCTCAATCTGTCACCAATAATGGTATCAAACAAATGAATTAACAAGTAGTTTCACCACAATTGATGAAATTAATTTGAAAGATATATCCATATATATTTGTGTTAAGCCAGTTGTGGTGTTATGTTGTCATGTGAGGACGTGTGAAAGCTTATCTGCACAGGACAACAGAAATCAGAATGTTCATCTTGAAGTAATTCATAAACAGCTGATATATAAGTAAAAGTACCTAAGAATAGTTGAAGTAGATTAAAGTGACGGGGAAACAATGGAAAGCTGAAGCTGAAATTAATAAACAGAAAGAAAGGGAAGTAAAAGGTGACGAATTAACAGCCAAAATACATGACTAAAAGTGTGTGTGTGTGTGTGTGTGTGTGTGTGTGTGTGTGTGTGTGTGTGTATGTGTGTGTGTGTGAGATGGGAGATTGTGATAATCGTGAGAACCAGAGTTATTGTCCCGGAGGAGATGAACTTGATCTTCACTGGAAATAGGAATAGTCGTGGAGTGTGTACACCAATGCACACACGCTCACACACACACATGCACGCATGCTCACAATCAAACGCACACACACACACACATTCCTATAATGTATAACACTATATCTACCAGGATCCCAAGTCTCTGATCCTCTTAAATGCAACCGATCCTATTAATGTATGGAATGTGCTGTAAAGGGCTTTTAGAACTAAAGACTTGCTTTATGTGTTGACAACATGGGTTTTACACACGCAAAGACTCACACATACACACAAGAAAAACAAGTGTGTGCAATGAAAGAATTCAAGTAGCAGGAAGAGAGGCAGGAGAGAGAACAGTGAGCCGGCGATGCCAACAATGTCCTCTCTGATCAGAGCCTGTGAATCCCTATCCCTTCCTTTCAACTCATTACACACACACACACACACACACACACACACACACACACATATACACAGGGTTCTGTCATAACCCATTAGTGGACATCAGAGTGCCACATTCAGGTCCATTGATAGCTCTACAATACCACAACAGAGAAATGCCGTTCTCTTGTCATGCACTTGGTTCAGCATGTGGAGCTGCACGTAGGTAGAGAGAGAGAGAGAGAGAGAAAGAGAGAGAGAGAGAGAGAGAGAGAGGGAACAGCAGCCGGACGACTTTCGAAGCTCTTCACATTCAAGGTGGTTATAAATCTGTGTTTCATTTATCAAGTGATAGGAAGTTGAGAAGAGTCTACGAGAGAGAGAGAATGAGGGGAGAAAGAGAGAGAGAGAGAGAGAGAATGAGGGGAGAGAGAGAGAGTGAGTAGAGAGAGCGAGAGAGAGAGAGAGAGAGAGGAAAAAGTAGGTTCAGAGAAAATATGTGTGTGAGGTGTTTAGTGCTGGAGAGAGTCCTGGTGTCTTGAGCGCCAAACCAGACCCACAACAGGAAAACACACCAACATTCCTGTTGTGAGCATTGTGGTGGGGAGAGCACACACACACACACACACACACACACAAACACACACACACACACACACACACATATTGCACTCCTGTCTTTGTTGGGGTCCCACTTAGACCTTGAGAGTGAGGAATGTAAATATTTGGGAAGTAAAGACATGTAGGTTTCTCCATTAAGAGTCTGCTTTGAGGAGGCTGTGGACTCAGACCTGTGTGATCCACTGACCATGACACACAGTGACTCACACCTCCTGTCTCTTCAGTGTCCTGGTGAACCCCAGGCCACTCATCACATCCTCAACATGTTCTAGATCCCATCAACCGCCACCAGTGTGTAGAGTGTTGTATATATATTTAAAAAATATATATACAACATTCATATTTTACGTATACTGTTCTGGGGTTTATCATATTTACACACTTTTCTATATTGTTAAAATGTTTTATTTACGCTTACGGACAAACACACCACAACTGATTCCTTGTATGTGTAGCCTACTTGTCAATAAACCCTGATTCTGATTTAATTTGTAAAATGCAGCATCATATTCAGACGACTGTCTAAACCTGATTCCTATTGGATTATTGGTGTTGAGGTAAATTAGCACTGACTGTGGGAGGAGTCTAAAACAATAAACTCCAGTAATATGTCTAAGTGAGTGTTGTAAGTGAATCCAGCTGTCGTTGGACTTGAGCGGCCATGTTACCTTCTTCTTCTTCTTCTTCTTCTTCTTCTTCTTCTTCTTCTTCTTCTTCTTTCTTCTTCTGCCGCTTCCCTCTCTCCTGATTGCTCTCTTCACCGTGCAGAGTTAATAGACCGTTGCAGCAAATGCCGTCGGCCTAAATGTGTAATCAAATAACACAGCTGACCGACAAGGGCACACCTGTGGCCTCGCGCGAGCAGCCGCATTCAAATGAGTGTGTGTATGTCTGTGTGTGTGTGTGTTTGTTTGTTTGTATACGAGTGTGTTCATCTTCATGTATAAAATGTGGTTTCGTAACATCTCCAGATGTGTTTTTCCCTGTAAGCAGGGATTGAGAGATTTACTGCTGATTAAATAGCCTACACAACACGCACAGACACACACACAAACACAGACACACAAGCGGAGGGACATATAGTAACTCATAGCAACATGAGAAAGGATGCAAAAAAGTGACAGGTCAGCGGTTTTCCTGTTGTGGTCGTGCAGACAGGGCCACGGGGGGGCGGGGGGGGGGGGGGGCATAGCATCACAGACAGTTTCCTCAGTAACGATGAGGCACAGTAACATTCAGACAACGTGATGTGGATTAGAGACTGTAAATCCCCCAAGAATGACCATCACACACACACACACACACACACACACACACACACACACACACACACACACACACACTTGGTCTTCATGGGTTCAGCACACAGTAACTTATTAACTAATAAAGCCTTCAGATCTAAACTCTCTTTCTCTCTTTCTCTCTTTCTGTCTCGCTCTCAGGTTCATGAACTGCAGGGCGCCATCCAGCAAGAGATATCAGCCCACCGACTATGAACATGCCGCAAACTGTGCCACACATGGGGTCAGACAAACACACACACACACACAGACACACACACACAGAAACACACACTCTCTCTCTCTGTCCCGGCCTCCTATTGTGTTTTCTGCGTTTGTCAGTCAAGGGAGAAGATGGATTGCAAGGAATGAGGCAACATGGTGCGGATTTTTTGGCTGAGCTTCAGAGGCAGAGGTCTATAATCTGTGATTCATCCTGTAGCTTTCTCTAATCTGCTGTAATCCCTGTGCTCTTCTGCCTCCGAGAGAGCAAGACAGCGTGAATGGCGCAGACAGACAGGATGAAAACAGAGTGCAAACACGACCATAATTACTGTAAAGCCTTGAATGGGGCAGGATTTACTGAGGTTGTGTTTGTTGTCATTTATGTATTCATTCATTCACGGCTGCCAACTCGCCCTGTTCCTGTGGAGTGTGCGGAATCAGAGAAGTTCATTCTGAAAGTGGATATTCAGTGAAATGTGTCCGTTTGTTTTGATGAGAGTCGCAGGAGAAAACTGACACCACGGTCGTGTCTGCAGTTTCAACATGAAGCCACCTCTATGGCAGAGTGCTTTCTGAGCCTGGTATAAATAGAGGAAACGAGGGAAACAACCTGACCTGCTTCTCTTCAAACACAACACAATCCCTCAGGTTATAGTGCTGCAGGATTCATTGTGACTTCGGGGACGTTGTTACTATAATGTTGAAGAAATAATTTGTCATTTGACATTTACTACAATTTGTAATTTTTACACATTGTTGTGTTCATCGAAGAAATTTGAGAAAACAAGTTAACGCAGATGTTAGGGAAGAGTCAGGCTAACAGTTTCCCTCTGTTTCCACTCTTTATGCTAAGCTAACAGATTTCTGGTGTCAAAGTCAATTAAGACAACTGTAATCAACTGGCCTGTTATTTGCTACATTCCCAGTACATTTTGGTATTTGTATTCCTCCACGCTAACGTGAACATGATATCTCAAACACATCTGGAGGGAATTTGTTCGAATGTGGGTGATGGAGGCCGGCCACTGGAGGGCAGTCATTGTAGTTAAGAGAATTTTCAATTATACCAAGAAGTCGTTAACATGAACAATCGTAAACAATGCAAAAATGTCATAAGGAAACAAACAATAATATGAAACTTTGTGTTTCTCTGTTGCAGTTGTGGATCCTACCGAGTCTGGTGGGCGTGTCCGTGCTCTACTTCCTGTCTGTGGACCAATGGCATCGTGTCGCTGCCTGGCTCTATGGCAGTGGACTCACCGGCCTGTTCGTCACCTCAACACTCTTCCACACGGCTGCATGGAAAATTAGCCACCTCCGGTCTGTCTGTGTGTGTGTGTGTGTGGTTGTGGTTGTGGTTGTGTTATCACTGCTGACCTCTTTATGTGTACATACGGAAACAAACAAACTGTCACACTCACATACACACTACTATCAATTTAGAGTCTCCGATGAACCCAATCCCCTGTAGATGCCCCATTCAAACACGGTCACAACATGCAAACTCCACACAGAAACACCCCCACCAAGCTGGGATTCCAACCGGCAACCTTCTTGCATTGAGGCAGCAGTGCTCACCACCACATCCGAATTTTAAAAATCATCCTAATGTAAATCAATACATTTTTATGTGAAGACTTCTGCTGTGAACTGACAAATAAACCTCAGTACTATGTAAAGATTTATTGGATCTTTTAAAATATTGTATACTCTGGTTTAAATGTTTCCTAACCCAAACTAGATAAATATATATCGTCTCTTTTTCCTCCATACAGGAGAGTGGAGCAGCGTTTCCACATGTGTGACAGAATGGCCATCTACTTCTTCATCGCTGCGTCCTATTCGCCCTGGTGAGTCACGTGACTGTGGCCGACAAATCCCATAAACAACAGCACACGGTGAATATTGACGTGCGTGTGCTGTCTCTCCCTGAGGTTGATGCTGAGGGAGCTGGGGCCCTGGACGTGCCACATGCGCTGGCTGATCTGGGTCATGGCCTGTGTGGGATCCACGTACGTCTTCTTCTTCCACGAGAGGTAACACGGCCGCTCCTTCTGTCCCTCTCTGCTCCTCGTGTGTCCCTGTTTGACAGAATGAACCTGAAACCAAACTGCCGTCCTCAAGTGTTTACAGCAAACAGTGGTCTGTTGTTTGAAGGGGAAACATCCACGTAGGGACGCGGAGGCTTTGTCTTTTCACCTCACAGTTTTTCCTACCTGCAGGTACAAGCTGCTGGAGCTGGTGGGATACGTGGCCATGGGGACGGTTCCTGCTGTGGTCATCCTGTCCATGGTAAAAACAAACCGCTGATGTTTCTCTGCTTTTAAGAACCAAACTTAAGTTTACCGCGCTGCGCTGGAACCAAGCAGAAGCTTTTAATGCCCCTAGAAACTTGAAACTTTTTGAGATACAATATAATATCTCTGCTGATGCTGCAGTTCAATCCTATTTAATAAATCATCAAATAAATATATATATATATATATATATATATATATATATAATATATGATATAATTTAAATATTACATACTGGATATTACAGAGGCGGCTGCAGGGCTTTGAAGTTTTTGGCAAACTTCACTGAAACAGGTGTAAAGAGAGTAAAGTATGTTTGGGAAAGTGGCAAAAAAAGGAAAACATAAGTAATATAAAATTCCTGGGATAAGCACATTGGAGCTATGATAAAGTTAATAAAGTCCAGACTTGGAATAGAATCTCACATCTGTTTGTATCCTTCATATTTTAATCTCCTTTAAATCACCACTGACTCTTGACCTCAGATTCCTCTGATGTGTTACAGGTGGAGCGCTCTGGCGTGTGCGAGCTGGCGGTGGGAGGAGTCTTCTACGTGGTGGGAGTGGTCTTCTTTAAGAGTGACGGCCTGGTCCCGTTCGCCCACGCCATCTGGCATCTCTTTGTCGCAGCTGGAGCAGGAATTCACTATTACGCTATCTGGAGGTACCTGTACGTACCGGGGCCGCTGCTGCACACAGCGAGGTGACCGGCCGCTCTCTGCTGAGGTCGCAGGGTCAGACAGGAAGTGACACAACCAAGAGACGAGGGTTCGAGTCCTGAGATCACCGGGTTTCCTGTCGACCGTCAGCTGAGGATCTGCTCCCCGGGTGGGACCAAAACCCTTCAGCGTCTAGTTACTCTGTGATTTGGCCAAACCTTTAAAGGCTGATAATAATTTATCACACAAATATATAATTCAGATTAATTAACTGCTTTTGATCACAAGAACCACATCCACAGGAAAGGAAGTGAATGTCAAACTGTTCCTTGACAAAACCTCCTCGGCTTGTAAACTTGTGCCAAAACTGACCAGACACACATTCCTTAACAGCGGTGCTAGGAGCCAGATGTAAGCGGAGGAATCCAGTGACACAGTTGCACTGATTTTAATTTCCTCTAACCTAGTTTTGCACATCCTCAAGATATGAAAACGTAATCAGCCGTTAAACTTCAAAGTCAAAGTTTACAGTTTTAGTTTTTAAGGCCGATTTATTGCGTTTGCCTCTTGAGAACATTCAGAAATCAAAACTGTGAGGCCAACATCTTTGCCGCCACTGGTCTTTGATTGTCACAGGCTAATTTAAACTGCTGTCACCAAGTATTATCTGAGGGACACATTAATATGAACAAACCTGACGAGAGAATACAGTTAAATCATGATAAACAGATCCGTTTTGATTTTAAATTTGATTGTGAACTGTACAAAATCTGTTCTCATGGTTTCACTGTAATGTGATTTGAAGGATCTAAGAAATCTGAGCGCTACTGTATCTCTGACACGTGTGTTCTGGGTCAAATGATAGTTCAACAGATCTGCGAGGCTGTTTGCATTGATTGTTTTGATTGGACTATGATCAGCAGGATTCCTTAACTGATCATCTTCGTGCACTGTTCTATCGACAGCCGGGACGATTCAAGAAGAATTCCATGAATTAAGACATAGGGACTCAATATATGTAGATTATATATAAATACATATATGCAAATTTCTACTATTTTTATACTTCTTCCAGCATTGTATAGATCACACTTTTCAGGTCTTCCCTAAACTCTAGTAGTTCAGCAGAATCTGTTTTATCAGAGCACTTACTCAGGATTTTATTTTTGAAATCAGATGATCTATTTTGTAAAATGTTAAGTCTGTGAAATCACTGTAATAAAAAGAATAATGATATTTCACAGTAACAATCTGTGTGGTTTGTTGATATGATTCATGACCTTAAGTTTCAATTCAATATTCTCATTTATTTACAAAAGTAATGTGCAAAAGAAAAAACAAACAACAATCACTGAGACGCAGATTTGATGTAAATCCAGGTGCTGAGATGTTTGCCTATCAGTGTGTGTGTGTTTGCATATCATTGTGTGTGTGTTTTCATGTCACTGTGTGTGTGTGAGGCTGGTGAGGGTTCGAAGTTGCAGTGACATGGACAAGTTGGTGTCTCGGTGCCACTGGGGTGTGGTGACATGTGGGGGCGGGGTCAGGACACTCTGAGCCACACCGGGGGTCCTCAGCAGCGACCATAGCTCCTCCCCCCTCGTCACGATGGCCACCAGGTCCTCCTCGTCGGCACACCAGGCCACTGAACCTGCTCTGGTCACGGTTCTTAGCTTGGAGAGGAACAGAGAAACCCTACAACAGAACAAACACACAATTGCACCGCATTTCATAATTTGAGGTATAATAAGGTAGTTTGATATTTGGGCCCAGGGTCACTCACCTGGGGATGAGGTCATGAGAGCGTGACGCCAGCTTAGCGAGAGCACTGATGAGAGTGGTGATGACTCTTGGGGCGGGGCAAGACGCCCCGGGGGGCGGGGTCGATGAGGTTATTTCAAACAGCACCGCCTCCAACGTCTCAAAACAGGAAGTGATGAGCGTCACGGAGCAGCGACTGTCGCAGGAAACAGAGAGGTACTCTCCCAGCGCCCACACCTGGGAGCCAGACAAGTGGAATAGGATTTCAGAGACATTTGAATACTCAGGAAATGATTTGACGCTCGAAATGTGAGATGGGATAGAACTTTGCATGAACTTCCATTTACTGTGGCCAGCTTAAGCAAAACCTTGTCCTGAACCTTAACCACGACCAACTCCCACCTCACCCAGGGTCAATCTAACCACAATTCACATCTGACCCCTGACATGGATCATCAGAAAGACGTTCTGCCTCACGAGGACCAGGATTTGGTCCCGATGAGATCTGCTGCTCCTGCTAAGAGTTGACAATAACAAGTACAAACAGTTTCATTACCACGTGTGTGTAGATTTCTTCTTTGCTGTAGACGCTGGCTGTGGTTCCAGCAAACTCCAGCAAGACATGAGACTGGTCCACTACCAGAGAGGGGTGGAGCTTGCACAGCCTCAGCAGGTGGCAGCTGAACACCCTGCAGAAACAAAGAGAGAGAGAGAGGGATGAGGCGAGCGAGGAGATGTTGAGTGACACTGAAGTTCCGCAGCACGTGTGAAGTTCTACCTGTGTATCTCCTTCACGTATGTGGGGAGGTTGAGCAGGAGGCTGCTTCTCTCCAGCATCACCAGGATCAAATGGGCTAAAAGCTTCTGGTCGGCCACCTACACACAACACACATGTACGTTAGGAGAATATCCAACTGAAACTAAACAGCCAGCACTTTAATGCACAGTGGTCCTATTTGTGAGAGATCATTGAATGTCTTCACCGTGATGACAGTGTTGAAAAAAATGTGCAGCAGCACCGGGACGGTCTGGGAACACTGAACAACCCTCGGCCAATCAGCCGACTCAGCGAGGAACTCATGGAGGGTGCTCAGTCTGTCGATCGTGTCCCCTGTGAGGAAACAGACAATCTTTACAACCAAAATGTATTTAATATGAACATAAATACATATTAGTGTGTTTAGTGTGTAATGTGAAATCTGAGGATTAAGTCGTAATATTTCATGAATATATTCATAATTAGTTTCTTCAGTATGGCCTTAAAACTCCTTGTAGTAGTTATATTGACTTTATTGCCTTAAACGCCATCTTGCTTCAGAGCAGGTAACTGCAAAACTAAATTTGTCCGACTATTCTCTTAAGTGCGTTCCTGTGTTTACCTGATCCTGCCTCTGGTCGAAGCAGGTAGAGAAAAAGGCCTCTGAACGCGGGGCTCCTGAAGGCCTCCAGTGACAGGAGCCCACGTCCCCCCGGCTCGGAGATGGGCGAGCTCGTCGACCTGCAGAACACACAAACAGAAGGTCCGTCAGATGCTGGTGAAAGATGTGAATGCACTGAAGCCCCGTCAGGGTGGTTGGTAGGTTCTTCTCGGTCATGCACACGCACCTGAGCTGCAAGACCAGCGTGGCAGAGAGACAGGGCAGGTCGAGCAGCGTGTGGAGCAGCTCCACTGCAGTTTCAACGGTGACCAGAGAGGGCAGCAGATCCACAAAGTCATCCACCACCGCTGGGCTGTCCCAGGCTAAAAACTACAGAGAGAGAGAGAGAAAGAGAAACAGAGAGAGTGAGCATAAAGTCTCCCACTCATTAGTTTACAGTTAAAGTTTGTGTTTGAGTATTGAAAAGTTTGGATGCGTAATCTATGATCGTGACCTTCAGCAGGTTCGGGAATGAGCGAGGATACTGAGGGACTCGCAGCACCAGGCTCTCGAGGTTCAGTCGCAGGAAGCGTAGAAGCTCATGGGCCAGGAAGGGATCGTTGAAGAGCTCGGCGGGGAACCGGCCAAACACCAGCTTCCACACGCTCTCACAGTCCACCGCCGCCATCTCACCTGCACAGGGACACATTTAGACAGTTTTTGGATTTTCTTATTGCTGTATTTACAAAGAGAAGCTGGAGACCCATTGATGCAGACACGTACCATGGTTGAGGTAGAACTGGGCTATGGGCAGAAGGACTCTGGCAAACGTCAGGTCCGAGCTGAGACGACCGAACAGGGCCTTCACACACGGAAACGTTCGGTAGACCAGTGACGTGTCCTCCACACACACACAGTCCAGGATACACACAGCCTCCACCAAACACTAGGGAATGATACACAATCTGGTAAACAGTGCTGCTTGGAGGAAAAGGGAAATGTTTGTGTGTCGTCTTTAAAACTTTTTCTCTGTCAAATCTGTTTCTTTCATTTTTACTAATTTTAATACTTGAGGATACAAACAGATGAGAATAAGATGATCATTGGATGGATTTTAAGTTATTAATAAGATTTGGTTATTGCCATAAACATATGGTGGATAGGACTTAGAGAACCTGTAGGAAAGTATAACACATGGACTCACCGCTTTCTGCAGCTCTGTGTCTGTCCGCTTCAGAGCCTCTGAGACACAGAAAAGAAACCACATCAAAATGTTGTCTACTATAGTGTTTAATAGTCTTTAATATACATTGAAGAAAACAAACAAACTTGAATATGCACAAGTTGTTGATTCATAATCTGCTTTAATGGCGGCACAAGTTACTGGTTCCTGCTC
The DNA here is from genome assembly GCF_949316205.1 of Platichthys flesus. Classification (NCBI taxonomy): domain Eukaryota; kingdom Metazoa; phylum Chordata; class Actinopteri; order Pleuronectiformes; family Pleuronectidae; genus Platichthys; species Platichthys flesus. Next base: position 3,558,554 of record NC_084960.1, read on the forward strand.
GAACACAGACAAACTCACTGCGATCGCTCTGCTCGATGAGGCGTAAGCAGTACTGGAACGCCTTCTCCCTCAGGCGCTCCTTTGGAGGCAGCAGTCGGCTGGAGGAGGAAGTGGCAGAGACCATAGACACCACTGAGCCGTCCACCTCCGACCGGTCATCTGCAACACGAGAGGTCAGGAGGGAGAGGTCACGAGTCAGACGATGTTTTCAACACATGTGAACCGTCCGTTAGAAGGTTTTTGATTAAATTCAAATGAAGTTAGTGGATGATTTACAGAAAGAAAGGCTGAACTACTTCTGCTATGAAGAGTAGACAGCAGAGCCAGGAGGGACTGAGGTAATCAAAATACGTAACATTAAAATGAAATAAGATTTTACCCATTTAAACGAGAGCCTTTAACATATTTTCAGGTTCATTATGAAACTGCAGCGGGTCAGAGGACATTGGGACACATTTCCAGTAGGGTGTTAATACAGAGCTTGTAGATTTCCTGGTGGTAGATTATTACCATATTATATTACATTCTAACATCTTACGTATACATGAGTAAAAAACACATATTTATCTTGATTACATAGAATACAATTCGATCAAAGTTGGTCTGAACATAACAAACCATCAGAGCATTAGTTCAGTCATTCATCAAAGTGATTCATTTCAGTTTACTGAGTCATCAGAAGATTCACGTTAAGGCGAAAGACGCACACACACACACACACACACCAGTGAAAGTGTCGTTAAGAAAGTCCTTTATCAAGATTCCTGGTTAGAGATCATCTGTTAAATTAAATGCAGTTGTGAGTCACGATCATATCAGGAGTTGTGAGTTGACCTGTGTCTTCCCGGAGTTAGAGAACAGAAGATGTAGGAGTCACAGCTTCTGAGAGGCGCATGCAGGGAAGGTCAACAAGCTCGCGAGTCTTACCATTAGAAAAGGAGTGGGAGTGGGAGAGAGAGAAGCTGAGCTGTAGCCTGTTTGCTGGAGATGATGAAAACACAGTACAGGTCATCGGACAGGAGCCATTTAAATGTATCACACCCATCGTGGCCGGCTCTTTGAGGCTGATGTTCCTTGTTTGTACTTTGTGGCTGTGACATAAAGGAATGAGCTACTCTTGCATGGGAAGATGAGAGCTTGTGGTTTGTACCAGTGAAGAATCATACCAGTATCTGTGAAGGTGTTGCCACTGGGAGCAGAGTGGTAGGTGAGAAGCCAGTGATGCAGCATGGAAAAGGAGTAAACGTTCATCCACTGGTCCTCAGTGAAGCCTTGGCCCACACACAGCACAGTGAAGAAATCCCCCGACACCGTCCCGTCCAGCTCTGCTGTCGGCACTGGCTGATGTAAATAACACACAATACCATGGTTAGAAAATCAAGAGAAAGCTTTGAATACTGGTTTTAAAAAAGAGTGGAGATTTACCTGTCGCGACCTGGGTCCTGTGAAAAATCCACCTGCAGAAGCTCCGCCTCCCTGTATGATGCTCGCATAACGCAGCCAATCGACAAGCTTTTTACTCAGTAGGGTGACGTTATCTGTGGTGAGTCAGAAGGGAGGGTTAAGAAACTTTTCACATAAAAAACGTTATCATTGATAAGCAATTCACTTGAACTTTCTGCCTATAGATTTGCTGGGAACTTGAGTGGTTGGTATCGGTTTGTCTGTTACCGTCATTGAGGCTCTCGGGGCTGTGTGTGAGGACGGCGTTGAGGACGGGCAACGTGTGTGTGAGCGAATGAGTCGGACCCTCGGGTTGACGACTGTCCAGGCTGCGAAGGAGCTGAGCGCACAGAGATGAGAGATCGGCTCTGGATCCAGCCTGCAGGGGTCAAAGTGTGGGAAAGAGTTTAGATCTGGAAACAAAACAAACAAATGAAGCCAATTGTAGGATTTATAAAAAGTAGTAGCACTATAGTAAACTGTTTTTTGAAGTTTTCACAAAATACAAACCAGGTAGTTCGGTTTAAGAGTTGTGGCAAAATGACTTAATGGATTGATGAGTTGAACGTCAAGATTTTACTCATGAAGATTCATGATTTATTCTCTGAGAAATCACGTAAAGTGTTGAAAGATATTCTTAAGAAAGAATAGAGATATCCATGGATCTGCCATCTGACCTAATCCAAAATGTAAGTACGTCTTTCTTAATCCAAACTGCATTCTTCTTGTAATCTCTCCAGTAGTTTTTGCGTAATCCTGCCAACTAAGAAACCAACCAACTCCAATGAAAACGTTATCTCCCTGGTTGAGGTCGTTATGTTGAATACGTCACCTGTGAGAGCAGCAGGGCGGCTGAATGGCTGTTCAGCTGAATGTTCTCCTGGTTGTAGTTCAGTTCCTGGCCAGAGAGGGGCAGTGTCTCTCTGAGCACAGCTGAGCTCAGCACCTGAAGCTGCTCCACTGGTGAAGAGAGGAGAGATAACAGCCTCCTGTGTAGCTCCTCTGGCAACCTGTGGTCCGGAGGAGACACCAGACCAGGGGTTTGGACGGGGACAGAGAGGTTCATGTTTGTGATTAAACAGTTTGGAGCAGAAAAAGACTGAGATGTTTTGAGCAGTTATCATAAAAACTATAAACAATATGGGTTTAGAGAAGGGGGGGGGGGGGGTGGGGGAGTGTGTGTGCTATGCAAATTAAAGGGAATGATGATATCAGAGTGGACAGTGGCTCAGTTATAAGAGAGGTGTTGGTTATGGGATATGCATATGAGGCTTGGGCTGCAGCTCTTACGTCCTGGTGCACTTGGTGGCAGAGAGGATGAGGTGCAGCCGCTGCAGGGAGTCCATCGTCTCATGACCGAACTCCTTCCCCTGGAGGAGCTTCACCAACCTGCTGTAGAACTTCTGCAGCTCCGGCTCCTGAATCTCCCTGAAACGAGATGACAGCATCTCTGAAAAGTCTTACTGCTGAAACATGAATGATTCATTGCTCTTCGATTAACATGGCGAACAATAATAGTTCACTTCTCTACTGATGGTCTCTGAAAGCCTGTGACAAAGAGTAAATGGGTCATTATGCATGAGAATCATCACATTATTTTTATGCACTGTTACAGATCTTAAAGAAATTTGTCATTTTGACCAAGTCACATGAGAAACAGCGATTCTAAAGTCTCTGATTCAAATGAAGGGAGATAAGCTCTCCCTTCTCTTAGAACTCAGTATCCAGTGATGACCCGGGAGCAAATCAAGGAAGAAGTGCATTGTAAGCTTTTTATAGATATGCAAAGTGCTGTTATTTTCATATTGAGGACGTGGAGCTTGACAGGAACCATTTTCTCTGTGACATGTAATAAGAAGAAGAAATGAGTCAGAGTCACTGAGTTCACTCAAACAAGTTCTGACTTCAGTTTCCACAGGATGTCAAGTGACAAAATCAGCGTGACAAACATGTGTGACGGTGGCAAAACACAAATACACAAACATCCTGTTGAGAGGAATGATCTTCAAGCTGAAATCCTCCCTGAGGAAAGAGACCAGGCAGGGTTCTGGTAAGCTAGCTGCCTTTAGCCCAGTTAGCATAGCAACAGCTAACAGGGAGTAAACCGGAGTAAAAGAGAATTGATGGAGGAAGGAGTTCATCTTGATTGATATGTTCTTACCTCGCTTGTTTGATCAAACTCTCTGAACCGTGAGAGAACATGTCTCCAGGACATTTACTCGGTTAGACCGGACTCCAGCGGAAGGTAAACAGTCCGCTCCCCAATGGTTTCCTGACTGCAACTCACGTGATGCGACTTTTAGTTCCGCTTTCACAACAAGGGAGGTTTTTTTTTGTTCTTATCCCCCAAAAACTTTATTTAATATCAAAAACGAAAAAAAGACTGAGCCTGAAGGTGAAAAACACTCTTTGATACAAAATAGAACAACATTTATTAAAATAAAGGGTCAGAGGTCTTGTCAGGAAATAAAACTTGCATATTTTCATAAATAAGCAAGCCATTTTTTTTGTGTGCTTATGCTTTATATTTAGCAAAGTAAAATACATACAAAAATGACAAATAATAAAATACAGTGCAGGAGGAGGCTGAAATCCCAGAGTTTATTCCAAAGCCTCCACCTAAATACGGTTATTTCACAAGATTTAAAATACTATGACCTGCTAAGAAAGTCAGGACATTAATAATGCACAGCCTAAAAAACACTAATATAGTGTAAAGATGTGTTTGTTGTGTATAATTTCATACACTTACAATAGTAGTAAAGCTGGTAGAAAAGAGAGCAAGGGAACAATAGAAGAGGCAATACAATTAAATATAATAAAATATTAATATTAAGATATTAAAACAAAGTACTACAACTACTTCTGAGGTTTCATAGATAAATAGACACATTGATGAATCTAGACTTTACACTAGAATTCAGAAGGAAATATTGCTGCTCTCTCACAGTTCGCTGCATTTGATTGCTGTTTGCTTCTCTGATGACTTTACTCTTTAGAGATGAAGGTTTAAAAGTTATTCAGCAGTGGTAGAAAAGTTTGGATAATCTTCCTGCATTCAGATTTGTGTACGGTGAGTACAGAACTGTAAATAGCTAACAGAAGTGAAACGTACTCATTGTGCAGATATCCAAATTCAGTATCGGTGACGGAGGAAGTATTCGGTGTCAGGCCCCATTACAGAAGCAGCACTGCAGTATAAATACAGTCAGCTTTCACATTCATGTTGTGGAAATTTTATATTTCCCCCTAAAATATTGTGAGAAGTGAGACGTGTAGCTGCTTCAGTATTTCCATATTTTGAAGAAAAAAAAACTTCACTCAGATCTAGGAATTGTGATTCACTGTTTTTGCAGAATTTCCCAAATAGAAATGAACTCAATTCTACTCTACAGCAACTGGGCAAAAAAAAATAAAGTCAGAGATAAATGTTGAAGAAAACGATTTTGGTTCATTATGAATCTGTGGAAGGAGGAATTACAATATAGTGTTAGTGGTTAGTTAATGTGGAAAACTGCTCTAACATGGAAAGATGGGGCAACAGCCTTGGTGGAGGGATGTGCTCTCAGGGATTCTTGTAAATTGGGGGCCACAGATTACACATTAACCTCCATGCACAATTTTCCAATTAGGTAAAGTGCACATTTTCAAACAAATTAGGATAAGGGCACTACAAGGGCCAATCAGATTTCTGTTGGGCCCGCCCCTGGCAACTCCCCCTTGATATCATACAGTATAAAGTATAAAGTTTAAAAAGCACTTTCTATTACAAACCTTAAGTTACTGCATCAGTGGTGATGTATTGTGGGAAACAGGTTTATGATCTCTCACCTCCCTGCAGTGTAATTTCCACTTCCACATCTGAGCTCACACACCGCCCACCTCTCTCTCCCTCTCTCTCTCTCTCTTTCTGTCAGTCTCTCTCTCTCTCAGGCTCAGTCTCTCTCACTGTCTCTCTCTCTTTCTGTCAGCCTCTCTCTGTCTTTGTCTCTGTCTCTGTCTCTCTCTCTCTCTCTCTCTCTCTCTCAGGCTCAGTCTCTCTCTCTGTCCCTGTATCTCTCTCTCTCTCTCTCTCTTTCTGTCAGTCTCTCTCTGTCTCTGTCTCAGTCTGTCTCTCTCTCTCTCTCTCTCTCTCTCTCTCTCCCTCTTTCTCTCAGTCTCTCTCTCTGTCTCAGACTGTCTCTCTCTCTCAGTATGTGTGTCAGTCGGATACATGGAGACAACCTGAGCCTCTGAGTTTGTGGGTGAAACAGGTTTTGTGATTAAAACAACAAGAAGAAACTGCCACCGACACTTGGGACTGTTTCACTCCGCCGCACCTCAGGTAGGTAAAAACAACTCTCATCATATCTTTCTGATCATTCAAACGTCTGATGCTGATTCGTCCTGAACAGACACGAGTAAAAAACACACGCACACACACGCACGCACTGGCACACATATGTGCTTCACTGATGTTGGTTCATCACTGTGCAGCTTTATTCTGTGACAAAACCTGTTATGTGTGTAGATTATGTGCTTCCTCCTGCAAACGTTTTATTTTTTTTATATTTTTTTTATATTTTTACACACACACACACACACACACACACATACAAACACACACACACACACACACACACAGAAGAACAAAAAGTAAATTACACCGATGCGATAATAATATAAAACAAACAAAATGAAATTCACTCACAATCAGATACAAATCATAATAGTAAACATACATAGACATCATCCGTCAGCTTCTCTATAAAGATGGGTCCCTCACGGCGAAGGCTCTGTCACCTTTGGTTTACAGCCCAGACTTTGGAATGGCTCGCAGCGTCCTACCAGAGGACCTCGTAAACTACCATGTAGCCAGCATGTAGGTAATATGTAATATGTATTTAATAGGTATATTGGAAAAGGATGGTATGAGACATTTTGAAAGACATTTTAAATAGTGAGCATCAGGAGGAAAGCCACGAGACAACCTCCTCTCGTGTCCCTCCGAGGCGTAGTTTGGTTACAAGTGATTGCTTTTCATCATTTTGTGATAACATCCCTGCACATAATTTGACTTTCATGATTCTCCAAATGCTTCCCCACAATATCAGAACTTTGGGGTCAGTTGGTGGATCCTGTGCTTTCGGAGCTAGTTCGTGTTTTGCCTTCACTGAAATCCCCTCGGGCTGCTACATGAAAATAGAAAGTTATTGGTTTTGGTAACTGGAGCTGAACCTCTGTCATCCCTGGCACATTATCTGGCATAATCAAAATGTTTGGGATTCCAGCAGCAGGTGCAGGGGACAATGTGACCCAGTGAGAGGGAGAATCAGGGAGGTACAGAGAGACACAGGTCAGGTACAGTGCACATACACACACAATGTGACATCGTTGTTCCTGGATCCCAACTTTCAAGTATTGGGTTTAATGTTCTTTAAGAAATAGAAACATCTCCGCCTCTTTTAAAACCTGTGCACATCGTTCCCCATTTTAATCAATGTGCAGTCGTTTTATAAATGTGAGAAATGATGTAGTACGTGGCCACAAGCAGAGAAACCCTCTGGTCAACAAAATTAGTGTTTCATGGTTCACTGCAGCATCCTGCACCTGCCCCTGTATGTCTGTTTCAGAATTATGCAAAGTATAGCTGCAGGTGGGGGCCACAGGGCAACAACAGAGCCAACATATCAAATTGCTATAGGCACCAGCATGTTACTGCTGCACAATGGAGCCTTTATGATGGTTTGTGCACCTGAACCAATCATATCCGTCCATCAGCCGGCCAATCGCAGTCCAGCACACTGACAGCGAGCCTGGACGAGGGTCTTATATGGTCACTGAGCCGCTTCTCCTGCACAGGGACAAAGTTTGAATGGACTTGAGTTGATTGAATTTTCATGAAACCTTTAAAAATCCAGCAAAACATAATCCTCATGTGCTGCAGAACATATCTGTGCAATGGGATGAACACGACCACATGTGCACAATGAAAAGCAAAAACATTCTCTACTAGGTCAGAGACTGTTCATTGTATTGACTGCTCCATAATCTGCTCTCCCTCTATGAGTGAGTACGAGCCGATTAGATTTCCACAGTTTCTGTGTGTGTGTGAGCAAAAAAGAGTTGTGGTCGGCTGAGAGTTGAATGAATCTGGGTCACAATACATGAGACAAATTTATACACATTTGTCATTGTGGTTTGGTCAATATTTCAATTTACTGATTTTACTTTTAATAATAATGACAATAGCTTTATTTAGTGATATATTTGATGGGCTTCTAAAAAATGTAGCCATTCTGTTTTAATGTGAAATGATCTGATATCTAAACAAACTCTGATCTAAATAGAGAAACATTGGGAAATCACATAAATAATAAGAATATTTAGGTGTTTGAACTTGTAAGTAGGTGCGCCTCTGTGCACCTCCCGTCCCAGGTATTCTGTGGTGGGAGCTTGTTCATTTCCGCTTCCCATCACTTCTCTATCTGTTGGGATTATACAGATTCATAGATAGAAATGTGTTATTATAGTTTACTTATGGTTTTCTTATCTTCGTTCCCCATCTGTATTTCTATTAAGAACCCTTCTAGAGACGTACGTTTTAAAAGCTTTCCCCACTCTTTGTGTGTTTTTAGAAAAGCTCTCAATTGTCGAAATCTGGAGAAATCCTATTTGTGGAGATCAACATCATTTTATCAGCTGCTCGAATGTCTCGAAGGTTCTCCTCATTAAATAGCTAGTGCAGGTAAATCAATCCCTGGCCACTTTCTTATGCCCGGGGCAAGATTGCTGGGTGTGAAGATCTTCATAGATCCAATGCTTGTTAGTGGTGAAATTAACTTTGGAAGCCCAAGCGGTCTGTATTTAATTCCAGATTTGCAGAGTGATCTTAGTCCACTCTCCCAGCTCTTTTTTTGGGTGTTATTTTAAAAAGGAAGGTTTTGTCAGGGCTCTGGGGGTGAAGGTGTTTCTCAATATGAAGCCAGTGAATGTATCGGCTATTCTGAACCCGCGCTATCTAAGGGTTCATGTGCAGAAGTAATATTTTAAGTTTGAAGTTTACGGCCTCCACTTAGCTTAGATAATTGTCAGGGTTTAAGTCTAATTCTAGGCGATTTATTTTGTTATCAAAAACAGATTTGGAATTTCCATAGGTAGCATCGCAAATAAGTAGAAAATCTGGAATTTTAATGAGTAAATGTGCATCAAATTATATTAATAATCTACTTATCGCAAATAATGCATACTTGGCCTTAATGAAATACAATCAATGCAGTGTGAATCATGTCTATTGCGCACACACAATATGTGAAATAAAACTACGTGAATAAGTTGTGGACTTACTCATGTAGTTTTATTGATAAAATGACGGTGACCAACAATTTCATTTCTGAATATTTCAGGAAAATAATAGTTAACAGTTGTAAAAAGGAAATATTTATTGTGTAGGAGACGTGAAGGTCCAGAAAGTGAGCAGTTAACGATGTGAAGCATCAGCGGCTGTGAGAAAACAGTGGAGACACATGAGCTGCTCATTGCATGAAGAGTCTTGCAAGAGTGCATGTTGTCGTAATGTGTTGGTTTCTCCAGGGTCTGAAATGAATGGAAAATATTCTGAGGACACACACACACGCACACACACACACACAGACAGACATGCAGACACACTCGCTTTCTAAAAAATGGACAATCAACTCCCCTGACCACAATACTGAGACGAAGATAAGTGAATAGAGGAAGAGAGCTACTCACATCTGGTTTGAGAAGGAGGAAGCAAGGATGAGGCTTCTCGGTAATGAACTCCAAAATAAGAGAAGAGAGAAGAGGAAACATATTTCTGTGGTTACTCAAGAGGTCTGTGTGCTTGTGATGTGTATGTGTGTGTGTGTCTGTGCACTTCAGTGTAAGTGTGCATGGGTGTGTGTTAATGCGATTGCTTGAAGTTTCATCATGTGCTGTGAATGTGTCAGTTCACATTAACACATATAGGTAACGGCTCCAAGTGTAGAGAAAGTGATATTTCTGTCTTCAGGCTGCATTTTGAAAATCATCGCTCATTTCGTTGGTGGAGACAGAAATAAAGTGAAACACTTTATTTCGCTGCTTCCTTTGGCTTCTGTGTTAGCAGTTTGTATGTGTCTGTGTGCGGTTGTGTGTCTGCACAGGCTGAATGTTTTACATGCACGATGCACGCGTCAGATGTATGCAAAAGTGTGTGTGATTGTGTGTGTTTACCGAAGCAATGACATCAGATACCGGGGATTTGCCTACAAGTCACAAAGCAGGGTTATGGGATAACAGACACTAGTCAGGCCGCATGCAAATACTAGAGATGCATGGGCAGTGTGTGTGTGTGTGTGTGTGTGTGTGTGAGAAATGATGGAGAGAGGAAATCAAGTGGGAGTAAGAGCAAGATAAAGAGAGCAGAGAGAGAACAAATGCACTGGAGAAGCAATGGAAAGACGTCAGTCGGTTAAACTTCAGGTGTTTGTAAGTGAAGCGGAGAATGTGTGGGACTCAAACCAGCAACATCTCACTCTGGGTTCTGCTTTTGTTTCCGGTTGGAGTCGAGCGGCGTCTGCGTTGTGATTTATTTGATTGAGAGGGCCGGACCCTGAAGCTGGAGCTGATTCTCTGTTTATTCTTCATGACCTTTCAGGGTGTGAGAGATGGAGAACGGGACGTGTGATGACGTGGAGGAGCTGTGGGAGAAGGTGGAGTGCAAACGCTACGAGCTGAGTCGCTGCATCTCCCCAGCGAAGCTCACCCCCTACCTCCGCCAGTGCAAAGTCCTGGACGAGCAGGATGAGGACGAGATCCTCAACTCCCTGCTGCTGGTGTCCAAAGTAAACCGCACGAGTAGGTGGTGTGCGTGCGTGTGTGTGTGTGTTTGTGTACTTGTATCTGTGTGGAGTCCATTCGAGGAAGGTTTGAGTTGGGTCGGGGGACAGGAGCCGAACCCGTCTCCTGTGGAGACAGTCCTCTGGGACGCTTCCTTCCCCTTTAGTCCCAGGACCTGACGAGGGGCCCTAACCCTGAGGTCAAGAATATGTGTGTGTTTGTGTATGTGTGTGTGTGTGTGTGTGTGTGTGGTCCAGGGATTGCTCATACTGTTGGGACTTAAATCTGTTTACACAGTCACATTATGGAGACACATTTCTAGGAAATCAATGAAAGTGAATGTGCGACTGTGTGTTTCATCTAATTAACTAATTAACTGTGAGTCACACAACAACAACAACAACAACAACAACAACAAAGTCCACAACTCCTCCTCTTTGTACCTGCCCGCCCCCCCCCTGTCAGGCCGCCTGCTGGACATCCTCCACACAAAAGGGGAGCGCGGTTACGTAGCGTTTCTGGAGAGTCTGGAATTTTACTACCCTGACCAGTACAAGCTTGTCACTGGGAAGGAACCCACACGACGCTTCTCCACCATCGTAGGTGAGACTCACACCTCTGGGTGCTGACACATGCACGGACACAGACACACTGCACGGACACAATGTTCTCTGTTCTGACCTGAAGCAAGTGATGATCTATGTGAATTTGAGTGTCTATAAGTTGATTCATTTGCAAAGAAAAAGAGATACTTTTCACAAGTTGATCAGCTGGTAATTATTTTAGGCTGCAGATGGTTGTATAAGATATTCAGCGATGTGTGGTGTTTCTCCGGTGCAGTGGAGGAAGGTCACGAGGGCCTGACGCAGTTCCTGATGAACGAGGTGATGAAGCTGCAGCAGCAGTCCAAGGTCAAGACCCTGCAGAGCGCGGAGCTCAGCAGGAAGAACTGCACGCTGGAGGACGAGCAGAAGAAGATGCGTCTGGCCAATCAGGAGCTGCAGGCCTTTCAACAGAGTAAAAAATATATACGTTCATATTTGAGATTTATATTTCTAATCCAGGACCTGTTACCTGTTGACCTTGTTCGGTGCACCACAGGCTGTCACATCTGACCAATCGTCCTTGATGAAAATAGGAAACTGTTCAACTCTCAAGCAGAAGATAAAATTCTAAAAATAATTTGAGGTTGACTCATATCTCTCTGACAGGTTGTGGTAGATATAAATAACTCCAGCAAACAGTGGCTGGCATGGCAACTTTGTTTTATTGTTAAGGGTGAATTTGTTAAATCTCATCACCTCAGCAACATATTATATAATACAGTATAATATATTTATTTTTCTAACAGTCGCTCTTCACTTAGTTTGGCCATCCTGATATAAAGTATATTTGAGAAATTCAAAGATTCAAGAATTACGAATAATAACTATAATTAGAACTAACTGTAAATGTCACATTTTTTTAAAGATAACTGAAGTGAAAGTGAATCTTGAAATACTTCAAATGCTACAACAAAACTTTCATAGTTATTTAAAGTTCACATAAAACTGGTGGGAAACTGTAGCATGAAGTTTTGTGTTAGGAACCGGAGTCAGATACAAGTTTAAATGATCAATATTGCTAAATAAATTTTACACTTGGTATAAATGAATAAAAAGTAAACAAAGCATTTCAAACATTTTGCATTGACACGATAAAGTTCAAACTTGACTGTTTTTGGTTCTGCAGGATACAATAAGTTGAGAGAAGAGAGAAACACCTACAGTGATGAGCTGCTGAGAGTGAAGGACGAGAACTACCAGCTGGCCATGAGGTACGCCACGCTGAGCGAGGAGAAGAACATGGCGGTGATGAGGAGCAGGGACCTGCAGCTGGAGGTGCTCATCACTGAATCAATAATAAAACAATAAGACAATGATCTGTCTTGAGGTTTGAGGGGCATCGGTCCTGGTGCAGTGTTTATTATCATTACTGATTCACCTCCTGTGCACAGATCGATCAGCTGAAGCACAGACTGAACAAGCTGGAGGAGGAGTGCAAGATGGAGAGGAGGCAGAGTCTCAAGCTGAAGAACGACATCGAGAACCGGCCGAGGAAAGAGCAAATCTTTGAGCTGGAGCGAGAGAACGAGATGCTCAAGATCAAGCTACAGGACCTGCAGTCCATCAGACAGGTGCACACACACACACATACAAACACACACACACACACAGACACACACACACACAAGAAACATCTGGGTCCTTAGCTAAAGCTTTCACTATAATCTTCCAGTAGCAAGTCACTAAACTTTTTCTACTATGGAACTGAGGTGAAAATGTAGAGTTTAAAATGTTCTGCATTTGTGTGTGTGTGTGTATGTGTGTGTGTGTGTGTGTGTGTGTGTGTGTGTGTGTGTGTGTGTGTGTGTGTTTTTATATCCAGCCTGGTCCCGAATCAGACAAGACCCTCCTTGATATTTTGGAGCATGACAGACAGGAAGCACTAGAAGACAGACAGGATCTGGTGAACCGCCTGTACAACCTGCACGAAGAAGTCAGACAGGCAGAGGAACTACGTGACAAGGTAACACACACTCACATGCACACACGCACACACACACACACACACACACACACACACACAGACCAGAGAGAGAGAGAGCTCTGAGTTGGGGGTTTCTGCAGGGTGTGTTTTTCACACATGGTTTCATGGACATTTGACTCTGGTGATACGTTTGTGCTTTTGCAAATCTGTGTTAGTTCTCAGTTCGACTCTGAGTCACTTTCACGCAGGCTCACACAATCATGACATGACATTGAGCAATGATTCTAAAAAGCATGAACTTAGTTGAGATACCCCTTGTCTAACTGTTGTGTGTGTGTGCGTGTGTGTGTGTGTGCAGTATCTGCAGGAGAAGGAGGATCTGGAGCTGAAGTGCTCCACGCTGAAGAAGGACTGTGAGATGTATCGTAACCGCATGGACACCATCACCATTCAGCTAGATGAAGTGGAGAAGGAGAGGAACCAGGTGAAAACACACAAACGTAGACCTTTGGACTTTTTGGACCCAGTTAGCCGTGACTTACATCCGCTCCCTCTTCACATAACAGGCGTTTCGAGCCAGAGACGAGGCCCAGCATCAGTTCTCCCAGAGTCTGATTGACAAGGACAAATATCGCAAGCAGATCCGAGAGCTGGAGGAGAAGAGCGATGAGCTCCAGATTGAGATTGTTCACAAAGAGGCCAAGCTGCTCACTCTGGAGTCACGCCTACGACGGGCGTCCAAGGAGATTGGTCTGGACCAGGTGAGACGCAGCCGAGGGAATGAGCTCCTGCACATGAACTCAGTTCATCGTTTCATTTCTCCTTGTCACTAATGTTTTTCAACATTTTCTTGTTTGTTCAGCAGACTCTGCCAAGGGACCTGCGTCCGACCATCGCCTCTCAGGGGGAGGGGTTCAAACCCATACCAGGCCAATCAGAATGGTCCAGTGATGACTCGCCAGAGGAGAGGCAAATCTCTGAGGAGCCTCGCCTCAGACGCAGACCCAACCTTAAAGCCGTGGTCAGTTACTGTCCACAACTCACACTTACTTATTTACATATTGGAGAATATGACCAGCTGTGCCACTCTCAAGCAATCGTACTATTCATCAGAAACGAGGACAATTCAAGAGTTGTAATGTTTTGTCTTTTAGAATAGAGGTAAATCCCCGATCTGTGTCCCCAAAGACAGAGACTCAGAGGGCCCCCAGCCTGCAGGTGACTCACAGCTTCACTCACATAGTCACACCCTAACAGAGACACTGCCTTGTCCGAGTTCACCCTCATCTATCTCCGTTTCACAGCCCAGCCAGTTAACGGAGGAGACTTTCTGGACATTCAGACGGTCAACCAGCGCCTCTCTCCCTCCACCAGCTTCCCCATTTCCCCCTCGTACTCTCACTGCTCAGCTCCTATACTGTTCTGCTCCAGTTTGGTGGAGCAGAACAGTGGCAACAGGCCAAATATGGTGAGGCCCAGAGCTTTTTGTGTCTTTACCAAACCTGTTATTTTGGTATTGTGAAAAGATTTGGCACAAATGTTGCCTTAGAGTCATGGATTAACCAACTGGATTTGCATGGCCTCCTGAACATGGTGTACCAAGTCTGAATCAGACTGAAACAGCACTGGTGGATGGAGGCATACAAACCCATTCTATTCACCAGGATTTAGCAGTATTGTGTCTTTCTGTTCCACGTTTGGTGAAGAATAATAAAGAGTTTCACAATCGGCTTCTGCTTTATTCACATGTAACGTGTCCAGCTCCGTTACCGCAATGACAGCATCCTGTCCACGCTCCCTGAACCACCTGAGACGGGATCGCTGTACCGCAGAGAGAGGGAGAAGGAACACGACTTCCAGCCTCAAAGGTGTCATGATTTTAATAGACATGTTGACAGAGATGTTTTTATCATGAATTTGGTCCAGATTGTGTTATTTTCCTGTTATGGATATGAATAAAAACACTAATGTTTGGCCTCTTTCAGCCTCATGGACTCTGATAGTGACAACATGGAAGTTGACTGTGGTAAAGTATAGTTTCATACATATCATGTTTTCTATCTGGTTGCTTCCTCTAGGCCTCAGTGTCAGTAACAGTCAGCGGCTGTGAGGCGTCATGTGTTCAGCTCGTTGAGTCTACTGAACAGGATATCTGATTAAGAGAGAATTTCTCCATATTTGGTAAAAACATTAATTTGGACTTAGAGAGGAACTGATTAGATTTCAGGGGTCAAATGTCAAAGGTCACCTTGACCTCACCCAAGTCTGGTAAAGACATTGTATGTAGACTGAAATTGCACTGGTTTCCAGAGGCTTGCAGGGCGGTAATTCTAGTTGTAATGGATCTTTTAATGTCTCTTTCCTGCTCGTCTCTGTCTGTCTCCTCTTCTTCTCAGGCGAGGAATCGCAGCGTGGTCCTCCTTCCGTCCACTCGTCTTCTTCCTCCTATCAGTCAGAGGGAATGGACACTTACGACCTGGAGCAGGTCAACAACATCTTCAGGAAACTCTCTTTGGAAAGGTACAGCACAACAGACACTCAGAATCACTAGTCACACATGACCCGGATGACTCACCTCTGTTACACATTTTGTGTATGTATGTGTGTGTGTGTGTGTGTGTCGAAATGTGTGCATGTATGTCTATGTGTAGGCCGTTCCGTCCGTCTCTGTCCTCCTTCTCGAGGATCAGCTCAACCCTGAAGCCGGTGCAGGAGTTGTCGTTGCAAGGCGACAATCTTTTAAAGGAAATCGCTCTGGTCGGTGGAAACCAGAGCGGGATTTTCATCTCGACCGTCCAATCGGGGTCCCCCGCCGAAAAGGCGGGGCTACGAGAGGGTCACCACCTCCTGTTGGTATGTCGTCCACTGCTGACACGTTAATCGTATATATAGATGTTTGTTTTGCTTGTTCCCATTCTTAATAACCATCTTCTGTAAGGAGAGACTAATGATCTTCCGTCTTGTGCTGTGATTGGCTGACCAGCTCGAGGGTTGCATACGTGGGGAGAGCCAAAGCGTTTCATTGGACACCAGCACCCAGGAAGAAGCCCATTGGACGCTGCAGCGCTGCTCTGGACCAGTTCGGCTGCACTATCGAGCCAACTTCGACTGCAAGTCCTGCTTTTAACTGGACTCTTACACATTTATCTGTTTTTGTAACGTTCATATACAATAAATTCAAACGTGTGTGTTCCTCAGCTTACCGGCGTCTTCAGAGGGACCTTTCAGACGGCTCGGTGGCTTCTGGCGACTCTTTCCACATACGACTCAACCTGAACATCTCTGGCCAGTCGGAGAGCTGCACCCTGAGCGTGCGCTGTGACGAGGTGGTGCACGTCCTGGACACCAGGCCCCAGGGCCGCTGTGAGTGGCTGTGCGCCCGTGTCGACCCTTACAGCGGCTCCGACCAGCTGGAGCGTGGCACCTTACCAAGCAACTCGCGGTACAGAGCCAAAATAGAGAGTTTGATGAAATCTCTTATTTAGACCTGTGTCTCCAACGCACCGTACAAACCAGCGTGTTGTCTTGGACCCTTGAGATTGACTATATGTGTGTCTGTGTGTGTGTGTGTGTTTGTGTGTGTGTAGGGCCCAGCAGCTGCTCCTGGTAAAGATCCAGAAGTTAGCGTGTCGAGGGGGTAAAGATGAAAATGAAAGCCTCCGAAACAGTCGAGTAAGATGATTTTTAAACTAATGTCTTGGACTCACAGGTCGGAGGTCACGGTGACTTTATTCTGTGTGTTTAGATTATGTATTAAGTTGTGTCCATGTGCCCGTGCAGATCAGTTTACAGCCAGAAGAAGCCAGCTCCTTGACGGATACTAAATGCAGCCCCCGCATGTCGAGAGCCAGCATCCTCCTCACTCAGATACTACAGGTAATGAGGTGTCGAGGTCTGTTCAGTGCAGTGCTGAACCAAAGTCTTTTAAATCACAGCAACAACCCTGCCATATGTCCAAGGCGTCTGTAATAACATGCTACTTCCCTGTGTCTGTTGCTTTGATCTGTAGTTCGTCAGCAGGGTGGACATCAAGTACAAGCGAATGAACAGCAACGAGCGCGTGAGGCTCGTCACCTCAGGCAGCACAACACTACCCAGGCCCGGCTCAGAGGCACTCAGGCCAGAAGGTGGGTACCCTCTGCTGCCGAGGGGAAACCGGTGAAATTGCTCAAATGTGGAAACAGTTGAAGTGGCAGTCGACATTCACACAAATACTGAAAGACGACGAGTTAGCAGCTCAAATGGAGCGGCTGAAAGAAGGTTGAATTTCAGTTTTGGTTAAAAAACCTTATGTAGTTGAAGAATAAGATATGTTGGTGGATGAAGTGTCAGTTGAAGAATAGAAAGTATCACAGAAAGTAAAAACAATGATGTCAGATTAAGAGTTGTTAAAAACATGAATGAAGTACTTTTCTGCATGTTAACTGTGTATTTTCTCATTTCACTTTCTGCCTCCTCCTGAACTTAAACCATTAGTTCTCATCTTTAGATGTTTTTATGTATTCTGTTTAAATTGTGCAATCAAGATTCTCGAGATAAGTTTCAGGAAGTTGAAAGTTCCCAGAAAGTGACAAGCAGAGGAAAAATATGAATAATTATGAGACATAATCATCAATGTATTTAGTTGGTCAGCACAAAACTACCAAGCAGATTTATGTTAAACATACAATTTAGTTTTGGAATTTGGAATTCTTTTACACTTAACATTGACATCCTGCAGTTTTTGATATATTTTCGGGTCTTAGTGAAAAAATGGCATATTCAAAGAACTAATTTGTCTGTGCGTATTGGTTTGGCTTGAATGGATTTAAAGGAACTGTTGGGGTTAATGATTGATTTGTTAACTTGATGTAGTTAACATGTCGTCCTGTCTGAGGGTGCATGACTGTGTGAAACTCTTTCTTTGTCCGTGTGCTGAACAGATGCTGCTGACCCAGACAATGAGCTGAGCAGGAGTTTGAACCTGATTCCCTACAGCACCGTCACCCTCCAGAGGACCCAGAGGAGAAGACCAGTCCTGTTCTGCCCCAACGTTCTGGCCAAAACCATTATCCAGAAAATACTCAACATGGGGGGAGCCATGGACTTTGACATCTGCAAACCAGGTCAGCGTATGATGGAAATAAGCCGACCCACTGCAAAGTATAGCATCTTATCAAGGAATGTTTTGACCTACATGGCGTATCCAGTGCATTCACCCATTGTGAATCAAAGATGGGAAAGATAAGAAGTAGTTTCAGAGGGAGACGGAGAGAGAAGGAAGCTGCTTTTGGGATTCAGGTCAGGTATTGTGCCGCACTGTGGTGTAAATGTTAAAGAGTGTAACTAGAGAGACGGCGGGGGCAGGAGAAGTTCACATCTCCATCTGAGACTCGGTTATATTGTCGAGCAGCACTCGTGACAAACCAGATGCTCCCAGCACACGTGGGTCAGACAGAGTCAAACATCTGGCGGAACGAGCGACTGTGTGACGTCTTGACAATGTGGAGAATTCCCCAGGGCAGCAACACGAAAAGTTTCTGTTCCTCCTGAGCTAAATGTGCTGATCATTAACACGTGACATGTTTTCTTTGTGTGAAGACACCCTGTCCAAAGAGGAGTTTCATCTCAAACAGAACGTGGAGCCCTTCATTCACTACAAAGAGAAACATGCCACGTTTGAATGCATCACCCGAGAAAACATTGAGGCTGTTGCTTCCAAGGTACGCCAAGTGTTTGTGTGTGTCTGTGTGTGCACCTGCACTTATGTCCCAAAAATGTCCCTCACATTCACAGGCGTTGGCAACAGAAAGGTTTGAAATCACAAACACACATTTATATGATAAAGATTTATGAAAAGACAGCTACCCAAAAGTAAAGCCAAGGCATTTTAAACCCTCCCTCCTGGTGGCTGGCTGCGGTATTACTCATATACTCCTCTCCTCCATGTTAGTGAACTGGAAATGGACCATACAAAAAGAGGCTTTTTTATTCGTTTTTTTTATTATTATCTATGAGGTAGGCTAGCTATTCTACGTTTTTCCAGTCTTTACGCTAAGCTAAACTAACTGGCTTTATGCTGTACTTTTATAAAATAACTTAAGACTTTAGAGTAGTATCAGTTTTCTCATCCAACTCCCTGGAATGAAATGAATAAGCATGTTTTGCATTTACATTTTCGTGTTATTTTTTTTAAAGTGGCATGAATTAAATTGCTGCCTGTCTTTGTGCAGCAGAGGGGCAATGTGGTGAAAATGCCCTCTGAAATGTGTCTGTAAATCTCGTCTTTCCTCCCATCACCAGGGCAAGCACTGCCTGCTGGAGGCCGAGCTGAGCTGCGTCAAGGATCTGCTGCGGAGAGAAATCTACCCGATCATCCTCTATGTCAAGATCTGTGAGAAAAACGTCAAGAAGTTACGGTACGCTGAACAAACTGTGTGACACGTCTACCCAACACCTCTCAGCCACATTCGCAAACCCCACAGTAAATGCACATCAGTTAATCGGGTTTCCAACCCAAGGACAAGTTTGATTCTCTTCAAACTGTTTGAAAGCGTTTAGATTTGAGGTTTTACTAAACAATGAAATCCAGCAGCCCGCAGACAATGGGAGGGAAGTTAGCAGCGGAACAAGAGCTCTTTCCTGTTGAGAAAGGTGAGAGTTCTGCGTCTTGCTTAAAATACATGTTCTCTATTTCAGTCTGGTCTATTCATGACAATACCAGAGGTGACCCCATTTATTTCTGGTGTTATTAAATACACAACCAGTGAGTCAACCCAGGATCCTCATCAGTGTTAAAGCTCTTTAGAAATTACAGCAAACTTCTACAAGATCTCATCACACATACTGGGCCCCACACGCTACCGCACTCACCACCACAGTGCTGCTTCCTTCCTGTTTCCTGTCCACGCAGGAAGCTGCCTCTGCGCACGTCGGAGGACGAGTTCGTCAGGTCGTGTCGGGCAACGGAGAAGGAGCTGGAGAGCGTGCCCTGCCTCTACGCCAGCCTGGAGCCCGAGGCCTGGGCCGGGCCGGACGACCTCATCAGGGTCGTCAAAGACAGGATTCTGGACGAGCAGAAGAAGACGGTGTGGGTGGAGCAGGACCTGCTGTAGATGGACACACACATGAAATAAAACCACAAAAAAAGAAAACTGTATATCATGCTTTTCTACTCAATATAAAATGCATTATATTATTTGTAAATGTGTGTATTTTCCTTGGACAAATAAATAGAGTGAAATTATATAAAATAGTTGAGCACTTCTTTTGCTGTGTCTGACTTAATGGAGAGTACAGTGACCTCTACTGGCCACTGTGAGGTTTTCACACAGTAAAAAATGTATATTTATGAGCATATATTATTTATTCATACAGGTCTAATTTCCTTTTTGATGTTTTCACCTAAAATGTATGGAAATGTTAAGGAAATGCTTAATAAAAATATAATCATTACTATTTGAATGGAATAAAGTAGAATTTAATATTTAATGTTTTAGAGAATGTATAGGACAATACAAGGGCTCAAATGTGTAATCAGTACATATTTTTAATGATCATTCATATCAAACGATATTTCACTAACAAGGTCAACTCACAATCTGTGATTACCAATCAATTACATGGATTCATGCTTCCTCAGCAGCGTTTTCTATCAACCTGCTTGTTTATTTTTTTACTCTGCGTTTGGAGGTTTCAATTTGACAAAAATGTGTCAACCAGACGGGGATTAAGAGAGTAACCTCTTTCATAAGGGGGATGGATAATCTCCTCATCATGCAGCGAGAGGGGACGTGTCCAAACCAATATGTTGTCCAACAAATACCATGTCTGCTCCAGATCTGACTGTTGACATGACATCTGGGCTTGTTAGGGGGGGGGCACAGAAAGATCCAGTCAATGTAATGTAGATTCACATATTGTCAGGTTGCAAGCCCATTAAGTTTCACACATAATTCATGAATGCATTCAACGAATACCATAAGAAAATGATAAATTATACCAAAATTGCAAACACAATAAAATGTTGATGTAATGTGATATGTGATACAAATGTTAGGATAAGATGGAAGCCACTTTTCATCATCTCTCTGCTTAGATGTGACAAATAACCTCCATTGCATTTTCGTTTTCCATTCACTTATGTCATATTTTTTGTGTGTATATGTACTTCTTAAGATATATTTGTGAGGACCACCTACGACGTGAGGACATTTGGGGAAAGTGAGGACATTTTGACTGGACCCCACTTTCTGATGGTCTGTTTCAGGGTTACCACTTTGTTTTGGGGTTAGAATTGGGTTCAGGTATTTAGTTTTGATGGGTAAGGCTGGGGGAAGACGTATTTTCATTTCAAAACATGAGGAACATGAGAGGGAACAAACCAAATCATTGATGTCCCCGCAAACAGCAATGATATCGAAAACACTAAATACAAAAAAAAGAAGCAGCAAATCATCACAAGGAAATAAACACAATAAAACAACAGAATCTCAAACTGATGAGTATTAATAAAGATGAGTTTGGTTATTCAAGTATTATTGCAAATGAAAAGAGTCTTTATGGCAATGAATGTCCTCACTATAGACCTACAAACATGTGTGTGTGTGTGTGTGTATGATCAAAGCAGGATGAAAGCCATGCAGGGCACACGTCTAAATTAAGAAAATGTTTGAGCCGGGGGTTAAAATATGCAGGCGGTTGTTTGTGTGCGTGTGTGTGTGTGTGTGTGTGTGTGTGTGTGTGTGTCACAGGATAAAAGAGTTCACAAACCACAGGATTTCGAGCTCATGGGCCTGAGGCAGCAGAAAGAAAGGCTCCCTGCAGCCTCATCATTTCCTCATCCTTATTCTTTTGGTGTGGGGGTGACATGTTTGTTTTTTGCAGGTCCAGCAGGTTATTTCCAGCCCCGTGCTCCTGTGGGAGTCGTAGGAGGGAGCTGTCGACATAAATCATCCCTCAGTGGAGACATGTTGTGCAGGAGCTGACCCAACAACTGAGAACTGCAACTCACATCGAACTCTCGCGATGCTTGGGTGAAGTCTCGTTCCATCTCTCCGGACTGGAACAAAAAAAAACGGGCTGTGATCACATCTCCGATTCACACTCAGCTGACGCGGCGCTGGAGGAACGAGGTGAGAAGCTCCGGCTGTTTATTCCTCTTTATTATTATCACCATCACTATTTCTCATTGTGGGAAATTACGCACATGATTCTGCAGCGTGCTTCCGCGCGGAGCTCCGGACTCTGACACATTCAGATGCCGACGGCGCATGAAGCCAAACACCGTTCCCTTGTTTTTTCCTCTTTGTCTCCGCTTTAACGTTCCCGGTGCCGGAGCCGGAGCCCCGGTCCGCCGGCGGCAGGAACAGCTCGTACCCCGCGGGTCCATGCGCTCTCTGCCCGCGCGTCAAAGGCGACATTGTGTCCGCTCTGGCATCCGCCGGCGGCTGCAGCGGACAGGACGGTGCGATGAGTGTCCCGCTGCTTCGTGGCGCTGGTGCCTCACACACACGCACACACACATACTAATCAACAATATATGCATCGATTGAACAATAACACGAGCGCACGAGGAGATGATCTGACAAAAAATATTTAGGTCAACACAGAAAGGTGCGTAAAAACTAAACACACCAACGTTCATCCCAAAATATTGATTCAATACAGTCTCATTACTTTTTAATCTTTATAGGATCTTTTGTGTCATTCCACATGTATGCAGCTTATAGTGATATATTTTACTTTATCTATACAGCTCAGTTACAAGGTGCTTATAAGTGAAAGTTAAAAAGACATATCACAGATAGAGATGAAAAAGAGTAAAAAAAGATGAATAAAACAAATTCAATAAAATTGTTAAAATAGACATTAAAATGGTAAATGGTCTGTATGTATATAGAGCTTTTCTAGTTTTGATGAACATTGAACCATTCATACAGTGCCTCCATGTGCAGCTTGCAGAATGAGGAAGACTGGGATCAAACGCCGACTTTCTGGTTAGAGGACAACCACTCTACCCCCTCAGCCACAGCTGCCCCCCAGAGATCAGAACCAGGAGAAAGCCCACATGTAACAACGTGTGTTTAAACATTTGAAAGGGGGGATCAGGAGTCAGACCTCAGGGAGAGGGGGCGCCCTGACAGAAACGGCCCCCTCACCTCTGGTCCTCAGCTGGGACTGAATAGTCAGTGGGGCCTTCACGGGAGTACTGTACTTGATTAGAGCAGTTGAGTCGCTGTACTAAGTCCATATTCCACCATTAACAGAGGTCAGGACTTAATATTTGCTGTCCCCGACTCGTTTGATATGATGCACATCAGTGGGAGGCCGTTAATCCGTTGGTGTGTAGAGAGGAGGAGGAGGACGGGGGAGGAGGAGGAGGAGGAGGAGGAGGAGTGGAGAGAGGAATGATGATTTTCCATGTCAATGGTCCTCTCTTAGCTGCAGGAAAGAGGGAATAATATGAGGACTGTTGCACCAGAACTCCACATTTAGACGTGAACCGGAATGGAGACACCCTTCGACTTTCAAACTCAACAGGAGGGAGATGTCCTCTGGAGATAACGTGTAATTAAGAAACATGAACGGATGAGATATGCTGCAGGTAGAACACACTCTGTGTTTGTCCTCTGCTGCTTCAGGCTGCTCTCCACGGGGTAATGGGCTATTTTGTCGGACTGCATGAGCACAGCGAGCTTCGGCTGTGCACACAGAACGTGTCTTAGTAAGGGCTATAAAATATTTGCTCCTGGCCTCAACGGTCGCTAACATAGGGGCTTTCATACACGCTCGGGGATATAAGTGTTCCAACGCTGTACAGTGGTGGTGGAAATTGCATAAAGTTGGTTCAAGAGTTTTGTAAAGGGGTCAATCATTCTGCAGAAAGGAAAAAAGGAAGAAGCAAACTGCTCCCTGTGAATTCAGTTTGGAGGCATCATGCCGTTTGCAATGTGTAAATTTCCATTACACCACAACCCATAGGAAGTCGGGTACGTGTGGCACAGCAGGACACTTGTGTCAGTGCAAAACGTATGACTTCACATCGTGCAGGGCCTCGGAGCCTTCAGATATTTGACAAGCACTCGTGAGTTTACTTGCTTGGAGTGGGAGGCAGGTCGGCTCAGAGAGAGGTGAGGGAGAAGTTCAGTGTGTGCCTCGTCAGAAACTCCAGCTCCACAAACAGTCTCGCTCGCTTCGCTCCAGTTCTCCAGCTCCTTTTAGCAACAGGAAAGTTCTCTGCCCGATTCTTTTTGTGTCTTCCATCTGTCTAAATAAGCAGGGATATAAAGAGGTAAGAGATTCAGCTGCACTGGGATCCCGACCTCGTTCTGTCCATTTTAGTTAACTTGGTTTGTTCTCTACACCGCTGAATTCCTTGTGTTCGTCTGGTGTCTATATCAGCGCCACGAAATCTGATTCCAGAGACGTGAGTGGAAAAATGGAATAAATAACCGTTGTCTCTCTTTGTGTGTGTGTGTGTGTGTGTGTCTCTGTTGTGTATGTCTGTGTCTGTGTGTGTGTGTGTGTGTGTGTGTGTGTGTGCAGGGCGCTGCAGCCATGGAGCAGAGGTGAGTGTGAGTCCACTCCTGCCGTGCACCAGCATCATGAGAAGCCCGATCCCACCGCACGCTCTGCCACAGCGGCTGTTTGTTTATCGCCGTGGTGAGAGGCAGCTTCTGGACCGTGACTCTGTTGCCATGGTGACCCCATAAAGAAAAACAAAAATAATCCAGGTGACTATTTTCAAGCATCAGTCGCCATGGGAACGTCCAGGATGTTCCGCATCTTCGTGGTCCTGGGCTCGGCCTTCATGGTCCTCCTCATCATCATCTACTGGGACGACGTGGGGGCGTCTCATCTGTACCTGCACACCCCCGTGTCCCCGGGCCCCAGGATCCCCCACCCCCCTCCTCCCAAGACGCGGCCCCCGACGTCCCGAGCGCCGTCCTTCCTCAACGACATCGACGCCTTCGTCAACCAGTTCCTGGAGCCGGGGACCGGTGAGCCCACGGACCCCGCCCCCGTCGACACAGGCAACCAATCGGAGAAGGCGGAAGAGCGATACGTACCGAGACGAGAGGGGAAGATTCACCTGACGCCGGTGGCAGCGGAGCTCCGGGAGAGACAGGTTCATATCTGACATTATTATTATTATTATTATTATTATTATTATTATTATTATAACTGATATTATTAATGTATATGTAATTGAAGGAACATCACAGGTAACTGATCAAATGAATAATCAGAGTGTTCCAATTTTAGCTGGTTCCAAAAGTGGAAATATCAGTTTTTAAACCAGCCAATGGGAGAACAGTGAGCTCAGATGCAGAACATATCTGAATCTTGATTGGTTCAAAGCAGCAACTCCTTTCTCTCTCTGTCTTTCTTTTTTTTTTTAAATCTGCCAATAACCTTCAGATGACTTCCGTTGCTAATTATAAAGTTGTGTGTGTCTGTGTGTTTCAGGAGCATCGGCGGAAGTTGTTGCAGGAGATGTGCGCTAACGACAGCATCGTGTTCCCCGGCAAAAACCGCTCGTTTGACGACATCCCCAACAAGGAGCTGGATCACCTCATCGTGGACGACAGGCA
The DNA here is from genome assembly GCF_949316205.1 of Platichthys flesus. Lineage (NCBI taxonomy): Eukaryota > Metazoa > Chordata > Actinopteri > Pleuronectiformes > Pleuronectidae > Platichthys > Platichthys flesus. The sequence continues at coordinate 3,583,924 of NC_084960.1, forward strand.
CGGCATCATCTACTGCTACGTCCCCAAGGTACGTGTCCCTGCTCTGTGTCCCTGCTCTGTGTCCCTGCTCTGTGTCCCTGCTCTGTGTGAACGCATTAGATCAAGTAAGAGCTGAAGCACTTGGCTGTGGTTTGTCACACAGTGAAGCTCAGACTTACACAAACGCTGCTGAGCTGTTGTTTCTGCCCGTTTCTCTCCTGCTGGTTTTCACCTGCACACGTGCTCCCTCCCGCTCTCAGGTGGCGTGCAGCAACTGGAAGCGGATCATGATCATCCTCAGTGAGAGCCTGCTGAGAGACGGAGTCCCCCAGAGAGACCCTCTGGCCATCCCCCGGGACCTGGTGCACAACAGCAGCATGCACTTCACCTTCAACAAGTTCTGGAAGCGCTATGGGAAGTTCGCAAGACACCTCATGAAGGTCTGTTAAAGTATTTTACTTTAAATTCACTAGATCCAGATTTATATTTCAATCCCCTAAATATGTCCGATTTTTCTGCATCAAGATCCAAGAATTATTTTCTGAGAAAAACCATCAAACGTGTTGAAAATCTGTTTGAAAACTTAAAAATCCAGATCCATGTCTTCAGATTTTATAGTCTGGTGGTTAAACACAAGTTGTCATCACTGAGGTCCTTGATTGTGTCATTAGTAGCTTCCTACATTATTTTCTGTTTCCTTCACCATCTCTTTAAATTGTCCATTATTCTTAATGTGTAATAATAATATTTCTGTGTTCATTGTTGAAGGTGAAGCTGAAGAAGTACACAAAGTTCCTCTTTGTGCGGGATCCCTTCGTGCGCCTCATCTCCGCCTACCGGAATAAATTTGAGCTGCGCAACGAGGACTTTTATCGCCGCTTCGCGCAGGTCATGCTCCGCCGCTACGCCAACCAGCCGACACCGCCTGCCACTGTGGATGAGGCGTTCTCAGTGGGCCTCCACCCGTCCTTCTCCCACTTCATCCAGTACCTCCTTGACCCTCAGACCGAGAAGGAGATGCCCTTTAATGAGCACTGGCGGCAGGTGTACCGGCTTTGCCACCCGTGCCAGATTCAGTATGACTTTGTTGGCCACTTGGAGTCGGCAGAGGAGGACGCTGAGCACCTACTCCGCCAGCTGCGCGTGGACAACGTGGTGGAGTTCCCCACCTCCCACAGGAACCTCACAGCCAGCAGCTGGGAGGGCGACTGGTTCAACGCGGTGCCTCTGGAGGCGCGGAGAGAACTCTACAAGCTGTACGAACCCGACTTCAGGCTCTTTGGCTACGAGAGACCAGACTCGCTCCTCAATGAGTGACTCCGGTTTCTACTCCAACGTGTTTTTTATGTGATGAAGTGAGTGACACCTCTGATCTCCAGTCTTGTCTGTTGTACACTGAATGTCCACATCATTAGGGACACCCACTTCTCTAAGAAAAGCACAGTAATGAAGTGAAGCCTGGTTACAGCCATCATCCATCATTCTTTACCTTTTTGAAATCACAAAGATAAAGAGAAGCACACAGGTTCGAGTGCAAGCAGCAGGTGTCCCTAACATTATGCACATTTATGTCCTTAACTCAGAACTCCGCACCGAGCGTGTTGCACGCTCAACGTTGATGTCATACCGCGCCTGCGATTCGCGGCTTTGTAGCAGAACGTGGCAGAGACCTCGCCGAAGTGATGTCACCGAGCGTCACGTCATCGAAACCCTTTTGGTTTGCGACGTCACTGCAGACGCGATGGTTTTGTCACTAGATTGGTTTTATTATGTAGTTGAACTAGAGCGTAAGTCGTCAGCTAATTTATTTCACGTCGTGCAAGGGAATGTTTATATTGAGCATGAGAGGGATTTTAATGTTAAATACTATTGAATGCTGTCGGCATCAGAAACAGGTGGAAATGTTTCATACCTCATTCACAGATTGAAAAGATGTTCACGCCTCCACCTCAAAACACGAAGCCTCCTGCTTTTTCAGCCCAAGGCTCATTAGCATGAAGAAACCCATGGAATCATGTGTGTGACCGGGATCATTTCTGACAGTATTTCCGCCGCTTGCTTCCTGTGGCACATTCCGGGCAGGTTGTAACGCCGCTGCCTCGGCATGGAGAAGCACAGCAGCTCCGGCGAACACTGGACTGAGAAGCTGGATTTGTCTCAGCTTGTCTTTGAGACGTAAAGCTGGAGTTTCCACATTCTTTTGATTTCCTCTCAGCTGTTCATCCACAGACCATTTTTTCCTAAAGGGAACGTTTGTCTTTCATTGCATGTTGTTGTCGTCGTCTTTGTGTTTTCATGCACAAACTGCAGTTGTTAACGCTGATCTTTACCAGAGACCCCTGGAGACTGCAGCCCCTCCACACCCTGACTATGATCAATGTTTGTAAGGGCAGCATTTTAAAGACGCAGTGTTTTGTAGCAAGGAGATGAACTAATTACACAAAACAGACAGAGTTATTGAGCAGGTACAATGCTAAGCTAATGCGTTGTTGTGAGCATACGTCACCCTCCACAGGTCGGGGTTTGTGTTCAGTATTTTAAATCCGATTGTAAAGTCGGTGCAAGTTGAGGCTAACGTCAGTGTTAATGTCTGAGTATTTAAAGGTTTAAAGTAATTACAGTATTTTTCACCCTATGTTTATGAACGTGGGCGTGTCAATGCATTGTACTTACAAAAACATTTGGAACTACTCCAGTAGATTGTCTCAGGGGCTACAATGTTATCTTATGGGGCAACTGCGACAGTCTGAAATAGGCTCAATCCGCCAATATGTTAAAAACTCAACAAGAAATCTTAGATCACTCTACAGCAAGGACATTCGTATTCTGTAGCCACAGGGTCACAGCATCCACAGGAGCACCACCAGTTTCCAGAGCTTTGCAACCCTTCCTTCTCAACTATATCGGAAGAACATTAAGCAATGTTCCCGACTCTTGCAACAAGCTAAGAGAAGTGAAAGTGAGACTTCCCGTTGAGCAAGACATCTACAAATTTGCCAAACTCTTAGCAAAGACCTAGAATAACAAATTAGATTCTTTTATAGCTGGAAAAAAAATCACTTTTAGTCGACATTTTGAGGAACTGTCGCAGTTGCCCCATAAGATTACATTTTAGCCACAGAACGGACAGGACCAATGCATTTACACACACACATTTATAAACATAGGGCCCTAGGTTGAAAACTCAAGTAAAGGTTTGCTCATGGTTGGAGTCGGGTTAAATCCCATCACGATAAGGACAAGGACCGGATCATATGATTCATATGAAGAGATGGATGAGAAGAAAGTGCCTTTGGTTGCATACGTTTACACAGCAAAAAAAGTATTTTTGTAGAAGGACTTAATTTTTACACGATACAGTGGGAAGCTGTATGAGGTCCATTTAAAGTACTGGGCCTTGTTTATGACGTGTGATTATAGGAAGTAGCGGAGACCTTCAGCCGATTTGCCTGAATCCTCTTTTCAGTGGTCGTGTCCGGTGGATTGTGTAATTTACGACACTCTTGTGGTGTGTACTTCACCGGATGTCCTGGCCATAGTTTGTGCCATGTTGTTCTGCAAGTCACTGAGATGTCCCATGTTCGCGCGGTGTCGTCTCACTGCCTTTCGGTTTACTTCTTTTCTATGAGTGTGAGATGTTGTGTCAGAGGGGAATTCAATCAAACCTTATTAAACGTCAGTGTCTGTTTTCCCCTAGAAGCATAACAAAATAGGAAAACACACCTTTTTATCCCGCACTCACCTTACCAGTGTTTGGATCGCCAAGTTAATTGTATTTTCATATCACTTTTGTATTTTTGTTATGTTCTTTTATTGTATTTTCTTATGTGACTGTCAATATGTTTTTCTCTGCTGTGCAAACGACAAGACTATAAAATGGAATGATTTTGTAAGTCAAACCCCCCCCCCCCCGCTGTTTATTTATTAACAGAATAAAACCTATGAATACATTGTGCTTTTGTAACGAGGGAATCAATCATCAAGGGCTTTTTGTTCAGCTCAGAGTTTGATGGCCACAACATTACAGCTCTGAACAGATGAAATGTTTGTTGAAGCTGCAGAACCAAACCCTGTCCTACATTTTGACCTCATTCCACATCCTAACATCAAATAGTGGCACACAGCGATGTCTGTTTTTGTAAAACACGCATTGTTCCTCCTCCCGTTCACGGGAAAATGCAAATTCAAAGTTTCATCTGTATCATGATGCCATTCATCGCCTGGTCTACATACTACAGAAATAAAAGGTGGTGGGGCATGAAGGAGGATTTATCAGTCTCTTTGTCTCAAATGAATGTAAGAAATTATATATTCTCAGCTTTATAATACTGGCACTAAATGAATATTGACCTGCTTACATAAGCATATTATCACGTGTGCTCAGAGAAGAATTCATCATGTTGTCTCGACAGCTTGAAGCAGAACAGTCACATTGTGTGGTGAGGAGTGACAGGAAGTCCAGTAGGAGGGGGGGAGGAAAAAATTTCAGATAACAACACAATCAGTGGAGCACACAGAAGTGTCAACAGGAAATACCAACTGCTTTTTCTTTAAAGACGAGGAGACTCATGAAGGATTGATCTTGAACAGGATCATAAACATGGCTGCTGCTCATAAACTGAAGGTCTGTCTAAGACAATCCACGTAGTAATTATCGGCTGCACACTTGGTATGTTGATTGTAAATCGCCCGAAAAATTGCATAAATTGTTTAAACCTGAGTTCAAGCCAAACTCATGAACAGTCATTAATCAAATTCCGTTTAATTTTATGAAAAATATTGACCATAAAATCATTGCAGACAAACCAGGTAGGATGACACTTTTTTTTAAACTACAGCATCTGTTTGAAACTGAGTCGAACCCTTAATCTTTAAAATAAAAGCACAGCATTAATTTAGTTGCTGCCTTGCCCTATATAGAGCTGAATTGCAGAGGTTTTATTTTGAAAGGTTCGTGATCAAAAAGATTGGAGTAATTCATTGAAACTTATATAAAAGCAAAAGAACAGTAATAAAGCAAATTCAGTTTAATCTTATGAAAAACATTGGCTATAAAATCTTCATTACACACAAACCAGGTAGGATGAGCACACTTTCTTAAAACTACATTCTGAAGTAGCTTAAGAAAACAATCCATTTCAAGGCAGGTTCCCTCTAGCACTTTGTGGTGTCCATTGTGGTGATGAGTGTATTAAGTTGACTTCACATTTTGTCAAAGAGATTTCGCTGGAGCACGCTGGACGTCGTCTTCTTCTCCAAAAGGCAAAGGTTCTTCTTCCTCAGCTCGTCTTCTCTCTCGCTCATCAGTCCTCCACACTCCCTTTGATGAGGTATCCACTGAAGGTGATGTAGACGTCCACGTCGTCGCTGTAGACGGCGTTCTCCCTCTCCCTCTTGTACATCCGGACCCACACCTCGTCGCCCAGCTCCAGCTCCAGCAGCAGACTCTGGCTCTGCATGATGGAGCGGTCGCTGGGCTGGGCGTACACGATGGCCTGCTCTTTGTCGTTCCGCATGATGTGGACGTACGTCTCCTTGAAGTTCCACGTGTGGATGTTCACGTTGAAGAAGTAGATCCCTGGGACGTGGCAGAGGAACTTGCCCTCGAACATGTTGAAGTGGCCGTCGAGGTTGACGAAGACCGTGTCGAACACCAGGGCCTGGTACGACTCCAGGCTGTGCAGGGATTTGCGACGGCCTACGGAGAAGGCAGAGTGCTGGACTTTACAGGCGTCTCCTGGAAGACCTGCCTGGCCCTTAGTGCCTTCTGAGCCTGTGGGCCCCCTGGAGCCTGGGGGGCCTTCGGGTCCAGCTTTACCTGGTGTTCCTCTGTCGCCTCGTTCTCCTCTGTCACCTACACAGAGTGATGGTGGTCAGACTTCTTCATAATACAAGAGAGTAAAAGATTATATTGCTCACAAGAGACAGAATGACAATAGAAAAGAGGCTGATAACACATTATTTCATATCTTCATTAATTCGAGGTTCTATATATTAGATTTTATTTGTGTTTTCATTTTACTCATAGTTATTAAGAATAAGGTTCATGGTTAAACTGTAAAATATCAAGTATCAATGACAATCATCTGTCATGAGTGTCTGATAACATCTTGGGAGCTGTTGAACAGTTTTAAAGAAAATCTATATATGTATATATTTGAGCCGATAGGAACAAATATATAGTAATATATATAGTTTTGTCAAAAGCAAACAAAAATCCACATTGTCTGGGCTCTAGTCAACATAAGAGGGAGTGGACCTCATCATCTCTGGAGTCTCACACCCTGGATGACTTCATGTCCAGAAAAGGAGCTGAGCCCTTTTTGTTTGCTTCATTTGCACATTTTACTAAATTCCACCTAATGTCCCTGTGAGAGTGACAGAATTATGTCAGATTTTCATTCATTTTTATAAAGTAAGTTTCATGTGTTGGAAAATTGAAACCATGACATTTCTCAAGATCTGCTTTTTGTTTTTTCACCACATGAGTAAGTCCAGTTTCCGGTTTGATTCCCTTTGATCTACCTTTGAGGATGGTCATGTTGATGTAGGTGCGGACCTCTGGCACATGATTGAACCCAGCTGTGGCGGGCTGCTCTCCGCTGCCCTCTGCTGGCTCCAGGTCATCACAGCAGTGCCTGCAGAGGACAGGGGGAGACCTCGGGGGAGGCACCAGGTCCGCCAGGGAGGAGAGGGAGAGAAAGAGGAGAACTCCCAGCATGACTGTGTCTACAGAGGAAATCATCACAGGTTTGTGAGCATTTCTACTGGTGGAGCGTGTTGGATCAGTCCAGGTTACTGGAAACTAGAAGGCAGGGTGGTCCACAGCGTTTAAAAGCCAGTAGTATTAGTATTAGTCCACATAAATAAAAAATGATCTTATTTAAGGTTGCAAGCTGCAGCATCAACGAAGACATATTCAATTTATAAACCACAATCCAAATGTCAGAGGCTCAGCAGCTGCTTAGAGACTCAGATCGTTTGTTTTCTAGATGTCGTTCCCAGAGCAGTGGAAAAGAGGAGGAGGAGGAATCTTCCACCCGGAGCCAGAGAAAAAATTTGTTACCCAAAGAAGAAGCAGGAGCCTGGAATTGTGGCAAAAAAATGTAAGGGAAAATTCCACATATTTCTTTATGATTTGCTGATGTGTTAAATGTGGAATAAACTCTAGGATATTTCTCTCTGTACAGACAGTTCACAGAGTTGTGACTGACGCTGATGAACTTCTCATCCAAATCCCAAAAGGCTTAGAAAGTGACATAATAATAGTCGATAAGAATCATAAATCACCTGAGAAACGACCCAGCAGACATCCCATAATTTAACAATAATTACATCCGGAAGCTCAACTCCTCACAACCATGAATTTAACCCAGAGAAAGTCGGCAGAGTAACTTTTTTTCCCGCCCAGGCTGAGAATGTTTGGGTGGAAACGTTCTGAAACTTCTGCCAGACTCCGGTGATTAGACGTGTGTGTGCGGCTGTGTTAACATACATGTAGAGCAGCTGGATCCAGCTGCATCCTGCACACATGACTGGGTTTACATGTGCTCATTAAGAGACCTCACACACACAGACACACATCTATCAGAGGTTAACTAACCTCATTATGGTTATGATTATGTTTAGCTCCAGTAGATTTTCTTTGTATTGCAATTCCATTAAATAAATCAGTCATTTCACAGATTGTGTTTGTTTGCTGCACAACAACAAACAGCAGATTATGTTTGTTTGATTTGAAATATTTGAGAAAATTTAAACAACTACAAAGATGCACAGCATAGCTCCAAAGAGACACAACTTGGCTACAAAGAGACAGCGGAGCTACAAAGAGACATAACAACTATATAAACAAAACAACTACAAAGAGACATGTATGATGAGAGGTGAATTTTTCACGGCGCTCTAGATTACATACAAAGTCAATGCAAAGACACAATTAGATGCTAGAATCACAACAATGAGCAGAAACAAACTCTCCTCATAGAAACAACGTGTAGAAGAACTGGTGAAATTTCTCAGCAGCTCTGCAGCTGCTAAGTTCACATTCAATGTAAATACACAGTTTTTTTTAATTAGTGAAGGGGAAACCTGCTGCTCGTGTTAATGCTCTGAAGAGATCTGCAGAGTGAACCACAGACGCTCAGTCAGTGGGTTTGAGACGGCTCCTGAGCGAAGATCTTACATAACTGTTCAAGTGGAAAAACCCTGTTTGGACTGGAGGCTTGTACATTAAAGGTATACGATCCTGAATGTTCATATACATGTATGAACTCTGCTGTCTCGGGGCATCTGAATGCATGCTGGTGTTTGTTCACTTTAATATACATATGTAGAGATATACCTTTTTTATAGTATATCCCATAAGCACAAGTTAATACAAGCAGGGGAAAATGCAGCAATGGAAGCTCTGGAGTGTGCATGCAGCAGATCATGCATTAGACTCTACAGGAGTATTTCTACAGCATATTAATGGTTCACAGAGCACAACAGACTCTAATGAAGGTCAAACCCAACACTCCCATTCAGAGCTCATGCAACCATCACATCATATCTGAATGAATCTCACCTCGTTCACGTCTGTGCAGCCGCTGAGGAGACGAAGGACGGAGGAGAGAAGTCCCAGAGTCAGCAGCCCTCCTCCTCCTCCTCCTCCCTGTGTCTCTGTGTCAGAGGGTTCCCACAGATCCCTCCAGTGGACACAGTCCCATGGAGACTCAGCCAACAAGTGTCTGTCCATTGATTTGACAGTCAAACCCTGAGGGGGGGGGGGGGACACTTTTTGTCTGTGTAACACCGCTCCTGAAGATACAGAAATCTGCGGCTACAGCGGGAAAAGGTAGAAAATATGTTGTTTCTGAATATTTTGTTTGGGGGACCTCCCCAGAGGTCATGGAATGTCCTGGTCTGCATTTCCTCTGTGCTGAATTCCTCCATGCCCCCCTGCATGTGCTGCAGCTGCAGGACGAGAGACAGAAAGGGAGGGGGGGGGGAGAGAGAGAGAGAGAGAGAGTTGGCCAAAGTAAAAGATGCAGGAGAGCAATGTGAATTATTCCTCTGTGTGTTCTCAGATCTGTATCAGTCCTTTAATGCTTAGTTCTGAGAGGAAGGTGTAAAACTCGAAGGCAAATAAGAAAACACAACAAAAAAATCCCAGAAACACGACAGCAGATAAGAAAACGATGACAAATGAGAAAACTTCACGACAACTTTAAATCAAAACACACAACAGCGAACAAGAAACATTTATGATAAGGCAAAAAAACACGACAGCAGATGAGACAACACAATAACAAATCTTCGTCTGCACATAGAACCCTGAGAGAACCAGAGGGGGTTGAAGCAGGATTCGTGGAACAGATGTTGGACATTATGGTCTTCAGGTCCTGAGGGTCCAGGTTTCATAGATTGTTTTGCTGCTGCATCACGAGAACATTCCTCTGTGGTTTTTCTTCTGCTCGATGTAAACGATTATGCATCTGAAGCCACCTGATGCCAGCTCACAGTCAGAAGGAGTCAGACTCTCATCATGGTTCTGTCCTCTCCAGTCCAAACAGTGTCGGCTCTTCTTTCTGCAGTCCAACACCACAAGTCTCATTCATCTCCGAAATCCAGCAGCTGCTTCATCTCACAAACATCATCTCCATGACTGGAAACTCTATTTTCTTTATTCTCAAAACCAAACCTGCATTTTCATCTCCAAACATATTGTTAGTGGCAGTGGTTAGTATAATTACGGGGGAATTCAGATTTGGACGACAGCAAAGTCCAAACCTTAAAGTGTTCTTGTGGCAGAACAAAGAGGATGGACAGCTGCCACACGAGGATCTGAAATAGCTTCTTATTTTTTTCCAGTGCTAACAAGAGTATGAGCACAACCATGTGGTTCTAAATCCCTCTCTGCAGGCAGACATGTCGGGGTGTTCAGTTACCATGTGTTTCATCTACAGTAGCAGATCAGTTTCAGACGATGGATTTGTTCCGAGGCCAATTTCCAATCAGGAGCTGAAGGGATTTTTGAATGACTGGAAAACAGTAGCTGGGTGTTTTGTCTTGTTTGTTTTCCACTGGTCAAAATTCCCCAATAACACCCACTATGCATTTGACTTTTGTCTGAATGGGAATGGATTGAATCAGCATTCTCTTACTGGTCAAATGACGACAGAGGACCCAGGTTTCACACAGTGTTTACCCGTGGTTTAAAAAAAGTGGTATATCCATTTTGATTCTATTTATTTCATTTAATATCTTTAGATGAAACAACTGGATACTTAACGCATGTTGTCTGGTACAGTGACACGTGATGTGATGTGCGAAGCTGTTGTGAAATGGAAAGAAGACACTGATGAAGAGCTTGTTCTCTGTGAGGTGAACGGATGTCACTGGTTGAGTTAAATGTCAAACCACACTCTAATACACACACTCACACACACACACACAGACACACACTCACACAAATATACCTCCAGGCCCACCTGACAGGACATGTAAACACTTGAAACAACACACACACACACACACACACACACACACATGGGGGCGTTTCACACACTCTCTGTCACACCAGCTCATGTGCCCACCTCGCAGCCCTCGCTCCACGCTGACACAGGAAGTGATGGGTGACCCATTTCTACCAGAGCTTTTATTTTGTTTGGTCTCTATACAGATGTCAACGAGTGCAACGGAAACACACCCAGCACGTGTAGAGCAGCAGCATCAGTCTCTCAGCTCGCCTCCTCTGAGCTGAAACTGCACATGACTCTCAAACTAGAATACACACATCGCATGTTTAATGATCACAAAAGGATTCTCCTGGAATCTGTCAGATGGATTTATTGCTGAATGTGGTCTGTAGTTCTTTGATGGTGAGATAGCCTCGTTTGCAAGGCTCGGCAGACATTGAGGACGACCTGCACACGGGGCCAGCCACAGGCCAGGCCGCGAAGTTACTGTACTCCTCCTCCTCATCCTCCTCTTCCTCCTTCTCCTCCTCATCCTCCACTTGGCTATCAGAGCATATCTGATTGAGACCGGGGAGGTGAAGAGGGGACAGGGCAGAGGAGGGAAGGCACAGCCAGGAAGGAGGATGCAGAGGGAGGATAAGAGGAGGTGAGCTCGGGGGATCATCTGAGACCTCGTCCCCTTCTGCAGCCGTGCTCGTCCCGTCCGACTTGTCCTCCTCGTCTTCCTGTCCGATGCCGAAGCCCGAGTCCGGGCTCTGCGGCTCCCTCTTCAGATGCTCGTAGGCCGAGGAGGAGGTGAGGGAGGGGCAGAGGGCGAGGTGAAGCCGGCTCTCGTTGTGCAGGTTGTGGAAATCGTCCTGGTAGGTGAAGTAGATGGGGTTGGGGTCAGACCGAGCTACGCTGCTGGAGGTGCTGGACATGAAGTAGCCCATGTTGGAGAAGCAGGAGGAGGAGGAGGAGTCATCTACACTTTTGCTGGTGTCAGAGCCGACAGAGGGGAAGCCCCTGATGTGGAGCAGAGCGATGGTGGAGCTGGAGGAAGGAGAGGCGGGGGGGACAGAATCCCTGCCGTCACACACCTCCACCGGGGAGATGTGATCGCCTGGCTGAGCCATGAAGAACGATTCAGAAGCCGACAGAGGATTCAGCCATTTCTGAGGAATAAGAAACGATTTAGAAAACACACGACAGTTTGTTCTGATTACGTGTGTGTGTCTGTGTGTGTGTGTGTGTGTGCGTCAGTGTTGCTTGGAATTGAAGCAACAAACCACAACAAAAAGCATGTTTTTTTTCTGTGGTTTAAAAGAGAATTTCTCTAATCTGTGACTGACTGCGGCTGCCACTCTCTGCTATTATAAATAGATTTGGTGAAAACACCTGCAGTTACTGAAGCACGATTTTGAGATGTAGAGATAGCTTTATTTTTACCTTGAGATTTCCTCCTTGGACAGAGTGGACGCTGTGGAAGTAGTTGGAAGGGTTCGGCACCGGCTTCACTTTGAGACGCCTGCAGCAGCTTGAAGAGAACAAATTATATAGGAAACACCAGAGCACATAAAAAGATGTACGACATGACGGTTCCCCAAAACATCTGGATCGCCCCCTGGTGGCTGACTGCAGTGCAGGTCATATAGCACGCCTCTTCCATGTTATTGGACGGCTCAAACTAAAAAGTCGATACGCACTTTTTTACCTAACCAAAGATGGTTTCTGTCATTTTATTCGTTTGTTTATTTGATATTCTAAATGAGCCAGAGTTAGCACCATAAGCTAATTTCCATCTGTCGACCCTAACAAATGTTTACTCATCTTTTATAATTGCAAATATCAATGGATGCAGTGCAGCGCCGTTATCCGAGACATCGTGGTTTAATTCTTGAACAGTGGGATGAAACACGCTCCATCTTTAAATAGTCAGTGATGCAAACACAAACCAACGCACAGTTTACTCACCCCTTGTGCACACAACTCAAGTAAAAGACCAGAACTACAACAAGGAAACCCACGGGCAGCATCACGGCCCACATGATCAGCTGCCAATCTGAAACAGAGCGGTGACATTCCACTGAGATAAACGCAGGCCACAGCCCCACATGTGTGTCTTCCTGCACAGGATTTGGGAACTGCTCTCTTCTGCTGGTGTGGAGCGTGGGAGTCTCATGCTGTTACCTTGCTCGTGTGTTATGGTCCAGGATGTTGTGGGACTCCAGTTGCTCCAATGGCCACTGTGCTCGCCGCCGGGACTGACTCTCACTCGGACCTGGTAGTGGCCCTCTGGCTGCCGACCAGGTATTTTTAACTGCCGCTCTTGTGTGGACAAATGACTGGCCTCCTGTTAACACAACAAAATTTGGCACTGTTTGTGTGATTTAACACCCATTTTTATTTTGAACGACTTACGTGTGAAACCAAGCGAAACCTTTTCACAGATATGAGCCAGATATTCTTCATAAACATGCAACATTGAGGGTGGAATGGAAAAGTTACAGGTATGAAAACATGCTTTGAATATTTATCACTTTTAAAATGAATAATAAAACCATGTCAAACCTCAAAGGGAGTGAACCAGCAAATTGAATATAAATGTATCCTAGTGATGTTTTTTCCCTAGTGTGTTTTATTGTTTTCTTAACACTAGAATGGTTCCTTTCTATTTAAATACTTTATATCTACATCAGGAGCAGGTTCTCTCTGCATCAGCCCACACTGGACTAACTAAACCACTGAAGATTACCAATGGTTCTCTTCCATGTTTGGAATGGGAGGATGAAGTGTTTTTGTGCTTTCACTTTTGAGGACAATTTCCCAAAGAGGAAGGGATTCAATAAACATTGCTGTTATGATGGAGATCAGCTCCAATGACTTGTGTGAATGTGTGTGTCCTGATGGTGAAATCAAAACAATCAAAGTACATATGCTGGTCACTTGTCAACATATCTCGAATCCAAATTGCACAAAATAAGACAATCGGTTCAAGATGTGCATTCCACGTACAGATGGAAAGACATTTGTGGAATTAGCAGGTAGACGCTCATATAGCATGTCACAAATTAGTGTTGTATTGTTATTGTTATCGTTGATATTCTCTCACCTTCCACATCTGCTGTTTCAGTTTTATCTGAACCTGGAAGTTAAAGGCGATGAAGAAGCTTGAGAGAGGACTGCCTGGACTCCATGATATGAAGGTCTCTTTAGCAGTGCTGTTGACGGCAGGAACACCTGGAGGATTCATTTTAACTGTACGTGCGCACATACACACACACACACACACACACACACACACACACGCAGAGAAATACCAGTTGAACAATCTACTTTTCCAAAGTTTCAGGATCAACTCAAAGGTTTAAAAAATGTTTACTGAAGAAGTAAAAGCCACTCACTGTGTTTGTGCGGCTCAAACTTTGTGAGGTTCTCCAACGACTTGCCGTCACACTCCAAGTTGATATTGTTGAATTCAAAACGGTTGAAATCCTAAAGGCATCCATAAAAAAAGACGGAAATAGCATGTGAAGGTCAGTAAGGGGTTTCTGTATGGGGCGTAGAGCTGGAGCTTGGCGAAGGTCCAAGGCTTCGCTCCCTAGACACCACAGATATGAAACTGCGTGAGCAGGAAATACTGACTGTTTAGGAACTAGTAGATTAAAAGATCTGTGGGGGTTTAAATTGTGACTAGTGAAAAGTCATCAGTTGTTGTATTAATGAATTTGGATTTTCTCCACGGCCAAGCTTCAATAGATATTCTGTATGAGACACTGAATGGCTCCTGAACTCTTTCTTCACTGATGAGCAGCAGATTCTCCACAACAATGTGGGTCTGTTCTATTTGTCAGGGCCGTCTCTTCCTGATAACACTTTTCTCATGAAGGCTGAAGAAAGAATAACTATGGAACACTTTAGAGATCCTAAAGGGAAAGATATGAACGTGCCTCATGAATAACACATATCGGGGACTTACTTGATTTTCGAAGGCAAACATACAGCCTGGAGGAGACGATTCGTGAGCTTCCAGTTTGCAGCTCTGACTAATTATACGTAAAAACAACAGAAAATGACCAATGAATCCTTCAGATTTGAGACAGTTGTGATGTTACCAAGTTTTCTTCTTCTCATGGAAGCACCTGAGCAAATACACGTTACACTGGCAGAGTTAAATAATGTATCTGTAGCGTCTTACATAATTATTCTGGAGCCTCGTTGTTGGTTCTCAAAGAACCAGACTTTCCTTGTACCGTGGATCCAGCAGTCGACACCAGGAGCCACCGGAGAGCCGCTCCACGTGCAGCTGACGTTTCGGACGAAGTCGTTCACGCAGGAGAGTCCTTGAGCTTCAGAGAAACAGCAACAGACACAACAACAGACAGGAAGAGAGAAGTTTGATGCGTGGACTTTTAGATGGACACACAATGAAATGGGTTTTCCAATAAGTTAATATTCAAACTGTAAAAACCTTCTTACTTGGTGACTCTTTGTGGGAGTGGGCTGCGCCGGCTGAAAACAGGACTATGAGGGGCCACAGCACCTCCATGATGACAATATGACTGTAAACAGAGATCATCAACCTTTTATGCACATCACAAACAAGTGTTGACACATTAGACTATATTAAGAGGCAAATGCTGAAAAAATGGAAGTGGACATTATAAAGAAGAAATGTGATAAAACTCTTCTGAGGAACTAGATTATTGTTATTAAAACTTTTCTCTGACTCAAAGTGACAGTTGTGAAAACTCGGGGGGGGGGGGGGGGGGGGGGCTGATAACTTCCTCTCCTGTTTCTGCATGTATTCTGAAAGTTGATTTATTGAAACCGAATAAGCAACCGTCATCTGCATAGAGTCGTAGTTTTGCTCAGAGAAAACAGAACTAGATCCTCACCGAGCACTATACTCATTTTAAGATGACAGTTGTGAAACTCGGCGGAACAACACGGGCACCTGTGCCGGAGCCAGGGCCGGCCCTAGCACATTTGGCGCTCTAGGCAAGCTTCACTCCTGGCATCAAAGTATTGGTTGGAGATGTATGTTATGGGTCCCAAAATTGATACCACAGCAACAAAGTATATCTGTAGAATACAGCAGGAATGCAGCAGCAGTAACGAAACGGAGCCTTCAGTTCCACATCCAGACTGCATCTTATTCAAATTAAACACAATTTCAAGTACAAACATTTCTTTGAGTGTAACTGCATTTTAAAGTGCATAAAACATACATTCAATTATTATGGTGTCTCTTTTCTCCAAACATCTTAATATACATCATCACTCGTAAAGAAATATAAACATTTATAATATAGACCTATTGAACATTAGCTTATAACTGGTCTTTTTAAGGCACAATAACAATACATGAATTACAGAGTCTGTGTGTGTCGGAGCTGAACTACACACTGTAAAGTAAACAATATACTATCGCGACGCGCCTGCAAGACGACGTGCAGGTAAAATAAACACCTGTACAGGCGAATGTAGTCCCGCCCACCTAGTGCGGGAGTGTCTCCCCTCACTGGGGTTTCTAAGTTTCTAAGTTTCACCAGTCTAACTCTAAGTAGACAACCAAACATCAAAACAACATCAACACGTCTCAATGACACCCGTGGTGATCAAGCGAAGCTTTTGGAGCTAACGTAGGAGACTCTCACCCACTACTAACCTGTAGAGTACAGGATGAATGCAGCAGCAGTAACGACACGGAGCATTCACTTCCTCATCTAGACGACACCTGACAGTGCAGGGTTCAACTGGTCCAGTGCCAAACGTTCCACCTGAGTGCTGCTGTCATTCACTGATTTCTCTAATGAAACTACTTAAATTACTGTTAAAGTAGTTAAATACAATATTTTACCATACCACATATAGAAGGGGGCGCAAAAAACTCTGCCTAGCAAAAAAAAAATATATTTTATTTTATTTTTTGCTCGGCGCAGTTTTTGGCGCCCCCCTCTGACTGGCGCCCTAGGCAACCGCCTATGTCGCCTGTAGGAAAGACCGGCCCTGGCCGGTGCTCTATTAACTGTTTGTCACAGTAAGAGCTTCCTGTCAGCCATACTGGTAATATGTGATGTATTCTTCTATGGCTGATTATAAACTATCTGCTAATGAAACCGTGAAGAACAGAAGCAGAACGGACATATACAATCCTCATGAAGACACATGAGCCGAAGAAGAGAAACTATCATCTTCATATTCTGTCTCCAGTTTGAGTCATCAATCGTCGCTGTTTTTTTTTTCTGCCAACATCTGAACTAAGTGGGACTTTGCGAAAGTTGCATCAGTGCAAATGATGATTCATGATTTTAAAATAATTCCACCAGCCGAATGGGAAATCGTCATATTACACCTGCAACGGCTAAAAGGTGTGAAAACATACAAGTTATACGTGCATTCAACTTTCAAATACATGAAAATATCGACTGGAGTTCACATCATTCATGAATTGTTATTATTGAACAAGAAAAGGAGAATCTACCTCATTGGTCTTGGTCAGTAGAGGCAGCAGGGCGTCCCAGACAGGGGACCCATTGTCCTCGTCCCCGCTTGACCGATGCCTTGGGCGATTTTCAATTCTTCTGTTTCTGTATCTCCCCCTTTTCTTTCTTTCTTTCTGTCCCCTCTTCTGCTACTGGCACATTTCTCTCTCTCTCTCTCTGACACTTATCCCTCCGTCTCCTCATTCTCGCTCTGCTCTCTTCTTTTAAGTGCCCAGCAACATTTTTTTCACTTTAACCACAGCGGGTGTCTGGGGCTTACAGGAAGCTGTGTATTGAAGCTGTGTGTTGAGAGCTGAGAGCGCGCGTGCGCGCGCGCGCGAGAGAGAGAGAGATAGAGAGAGGTGGTGGTGGTGGTGGGGGGGGCAAGGTGTGTATGCACCTGAACTTTATCAAAATCTTTCATCACAATGGACAAAATTCCACACAAGAAAGTATGTTATTCATTAATAAAACTCCACTGATAAGGCTTCAGGTATAATCTGCACCTTTTTTAATGGAATGAGCTGAAATGTGATTCCCTATTTTAAACTGTTTGATTTGAATCTCTGGTGTTTTTCTGGATTCTTGGACGTGTTTTAATTCCTTGTTGTGTCGTGTGTATCTGCAGATTGTACCGCAGAGCCCCATCCTCCTGCTCAGCACCAGCAGCAGCTCGACCTGGACCCCATCATGGCTTTAGACGTAATGATGGTACTGAAAACAAGAAATACAAAGCAGAAACACCACATCCTGTTTCAATCAGAATGTAAAGTGGGTTGTATAAAGAAGAAACCTGCACCTTGTCCTGTGAAGGGAAGTTTATGCCAATAAAACTCAGCTGAAAGTGAAGATTCAGAGGAGACAAGAGGCAAAAGCTGGCTGACTTACAACCGTGGGGGTTATTTAAGATGCACACACACTCACAAACACACGCAAGGCAAAAGTTGTACGGCAGAAAACCACTGCTGTTACAGCCACAACCACTGCGAACACACGTAAAGTCTTTGTGCATCTATAGAGGAAAGAGAGTCAGGAGGTAAAGCAGCAGTCGCGTCTTCACGCAAAGGTCAATAAAAACTGTCCTAACCACAGATTTCCTGTAATTGTCAGTTTGCTTATTTTGTCCATCACCGTTCATCGATGAAGCTCATGTTTAGGACAGGGCGATACAGAGGAAGGGACATATTTAGGATGAAGGGTATTTATTTGTCTTTGTGCAATAGGGAGGACAGTCCCTTTTGGCAGCCATGACACAGACAATACAATCTTATGGGGCAATTGCGACAGTCCATGAAAAGTCAAATAAAAGTCTTTTACAGGTGAAAAAATAACATTTAATGGTCATTTCCTGCAGTTCAATCTCCCATTAGTTCACATTAGAGCCAATGAAACCCCGGGTTTAAGAACACACGGCCCAGATTGAATCATTTTGGAATTCCCCCATAAAGTGTGGTGGAAAACACAACCTAGGTTTGCTCCTATTTATCATCCTTCTCAGTGATAATAGCCATTCACTCAGTAACTCCTGGTTCAACGCTATCGTGCTCGGTAAAAAACAAACACACCATTGTCAAGTGGAGTAATTATGGGGGAGAGGGCTAAATAATAAAGGAGAACCCAGAACCCTCACACACTTTACTGATCCAGCTCTCCACTTATGATGTGTCCTTATAGAATCATGCATTCTGTCTGGAAATTTGAAATCGAAACTGAAATGCCAGAGAAAGTCTGTATGGAAAAAAAGAGCCATGTTGCAGATGATGCATAAGGGTGTGTGTGTGTGTGTGTGGGGGGGGTGGGGTGGGGGGGGGTGGGGGGGGTGGGGGGTGGGGGCTTATGCTCTAGTACCTAAAGGTGTTTATCTCAGTCTCAAAGTTCAAGTAAAGGCTGTTGTGCAACAGTAAACCACAATGCATTCACGCATACAACAACCGGTTGCAACACAACATACATGTGAACTCAGCTGTCAGTTTGCCTGCATGGTTTGGGTGCCTGGGTAGCTTCAGGCCTGCAGTAAGGCCAGAACACCCCCCCCGCCACCCCCGTAGTTCCTGCAGCGAGCGAGGCGTCAGCATCAGCCAGCGGCGGAGAGAGAGAGAGAGAGACAGGTTGGTGTGTGTGCAGAGGTTGTACAGGAGGAAGAAGACCGTGCATCGCTTGTTCAAAGGTCAGAGTCCGCCATGTCGGAGGCAGGAGGACGAGCACAGAGATGTTTACAAGAAGAGTCTCCATCAGCAGACCACAAAGAGGTGTGGGGGGGGGGGGGGGGGGGGTTAGGGTTAGTGGTGTGGAGGTGAGAAAAATAATAAAAAAAATGAGGACAAAGGATTCTCACCTTTTACAACCTTAAGCTCAATAACAACAAATAAAACCTTCATTCAACTCTGGAGGTTTATTCTTTTAAAAAGAATTAAGAGAAGGTGAAACTACAGCAGCTCTCACAGTTCACCGACTCAACGGAGGAAGAAACTGACCTGACCACATTGATCTAAACATTATGAATGTTAGATGCATAAATACATGAAAAAATAAATACGGTTATAAAAAAAAAAAATCTATCACTGTATTTATTTTGTCCGCTGCATCTTTCAACTCCATCGTTTACATTTATTGTGCTTTTAATTAATTTGATCTATTCTATTTATTATCTTGGTTCTTAATAACTTGTCTGTCAATCCAGGACATATTAATTTCAATTGAGATTACTTACAAGTGCATCGTACTTTCTTTCATTTAAATTCCACCTGCAGTAATGGAGCCTATTCTCCTTGTTGCCATATTCTCTTATTTCTATCTTTACTTTATTAAGCACAGTTGGTCATTCACTTATCTTTTTTCCAACCTTGAAAAGTTTGACAACTTCTATAAATTCAGTGCATTATTATAATTTGTATAAGCACAATTGAATTTGCAAGAAAATAACTTAGCCATAAATGGTATAGTATTGAAAAAGCAAAACTACACTGCATAGATCTTTTGTGAGTCCTGATTTACTACATTTTTATACCGTGCCTTTAAGCAAGGCACTCTAACAGAGGGTTATACAGTGAAACATAACTTATTAACAATATAACATCGTGGCGCGAAACCTTTAAACTTCCGATACTTATCATCGTTGCTACAGACTCCTCATGTAGGTCTGACCTGAGAGGAGAAACAGCAGCTAGTGACAAAAAGCAAGTTTCAGTGGTTTGTGTTGAAACCACCTCCATTCTGCTGCATTTACACATCACACACAGCCTCAAGTAACCCTTCAGCTGCCACCAGCTTCCTCGGTGCAGCTCCTGTACTTCTAGATCCAGAAGGGACACTGGGATTCATGCTAACACTCATCCCTCTTTCATTCTCAGCGCAGAAAAACCACATCTCTCTGAGTTTAATGAAAACAACATTCGAAATTTACTTTTCATATTTGTCTATTTATATCCATGCACACACATTAGTAGACGCTCTCCTTGTTTTGAAGCACACACACACACACACACCATGATGCCACTGACCCTCTGTAGCAGCTAAATGATTATAGCACATAGTCTATAGTCATAATCATCCTTTATGGTTAAGCAGCGGCTGAACAACGTGTACGGTAGCAGGTCACACTTTGTTTTTTTGCATTTCCAGAGTAACTGATGTGAATCATCAGGGTGTAGTGTGTGTTGTGGTCTCGGGGTAGGAAGTAGGACCTAATTTTGCGGTGCCCCTTTTTTCCATTTCCGTCAGTATCTTGCTGAGCCTCTGGTTCATGATGTTTCTCTCTGTCCACTGGACTGCAGATGAGCCACCGCAGCGCACAGCAGAAAAACACGTCTTTAAAAAAACAACAACAACATCAGAACAAACCGAGGGGGATTAAATAGATTAAAGATACACTCACCCATTTCATCTGTCCTGTGTCCGTACCAGAGACGGGGGTCGGGGGGCCAGGCAGTCAAAGGGGGGCTGATGTACCAGTCCTGGCTGAGGGATCTCCATTTGACAGGAGCACCTAGAGGAGGAGGGTTCAGCAGGTTGAAGGAAAGATGGGATAAGAGACTAATGAGACACTGAGGCTGAGTTGAGGCTCAGTAATTCTCTAATATATGCATTTTAACATCCTCATATTGAATAAGTTCACATCCAGATGTTTAAGCATGTATAGGTTTCCAAAAATATTTCATAAAATAGAAATATATAGGCATGTATATACTTGTTTACCTCCTCTGTCTAAAGTCAATAACCATAATGAAGAAAAAAACTGTAACAAGGCATGCTTGTCTCACAGCAGGTCAGATCAGAGCCGGGACAGGAGACGGGACTGTGCATCGTCCGAGTCGCTCTGTGTCAAGTCCACGTCCCTGATCTGGTCCGTCCAGATGTTCAGGACTCGAGACTCAATAAGGATTGGAGGACTGCAGACGAGGACTATTTCTTTATACTTTTATCATTTGGCTATTGACCACTATAGTAGTAAGGTCCCATTGCGTCACAGAAGCACCTCTTATAAGTTCAGGGCTCACATGTTAATAGGCTGTAATATTGTTTATAAAAACATGTTTCCAGGTAGAGCAGCAGCAGCTTAGAAGCAGGGAGAGTAAACAGAGGCTGGACACTTATGCACAGACCTGGAAATACGTTGGAGCTTTGATAGCTGTGTAGCCTGGAGGAGGCAGATCCAGGATCTGCATAGTGAGGCAGTGAGAGAGGTGGCACCACGGGGCTTTCTACTGCCCTCATCTGCAGCACAGCGGAGTTCAGATGAAATCATAACTAACAAAAGAACTGTTATGATCCAACCTAAAACACAAAGAAAGAGAAGAAAAAAAATTCTCACCTGAGCCTTCACCAATTGTTTGTGTTTTTGACCCACTGAGGTCATAGCGAGAGAAACCACAGGGGGGGCAAAGCCGAACAAAAGGTGTTAAAGGTGTTAGATTTCTTAAGAATGTCGTGCAAGACACACAAGAGCACGGAATCGGGTTTCGACTTCGGACAGAGAGAAGAGAGAGAGAGAGAGAAAAAAGAAGAAAAATTGAGAAAGGATAAGAAATAAAAAAAAAATTGACATTTGAAAAAACTTGTGCAATATGTTGGTCACAGAAAAAACATGTTTTTCAGCGCCGTCTCAATGTCAGGGAAGCGTTTTAAGAGCAGCAGAGACTGAAATGTCAAAGTTTGAACTGATGTGATCGGAGACTTCGGAATACAGAGAATACATGCAATGCAACTACAAATGTTAACGAGTTACTGCAGTAGATCAAATAAAAAAGCAATTTTTAAAAAGCCGTAGTTTTGCTGATGGACAGAGGGAGGCTGTTAGGGTTAGGGTTAGGGTTAACCCTGCTGTGGAGCCCGAACAGTGATGTTCTACCTCCCTCTGGCTCTAGTGCTGCTCTGGTTAGCGAGCGCAGCAGTCGGTGAGAAGAACTAAGTGTAGAGACAGTGAAGCAACCGAGCGGAGGTCAGAGGGATTTATGAATTAGTTGATTTATGTATCGTCTCTGTAAAAATGGTAAGAAAAAGATAGTAATGACTTGACCCTCTGGTAAGTGTAACTGTTTTACTTAGTTTCCCCCACTTTTACCAACACAAATTTAGAGACTTTACCCAGAAAAAAAACAACACAACAATGTTTTGTTCTTTTATTCAACTTTATTTCACAATTTGATGCCATTTATTGTGTTTTGTTCTAATATCACACACAAATGTCAACTGGCTAAAACAATATAAAACATAACTTCCACAATTTGTCATTATTTATATTATGTACATGCACTCATATATTCAGAGGCAAAAAAAAAAAAGAAAAAAAAAAAACAATCTCAGGCCTTCGCTTGCTCCCAAGTTCACTTTCTTTTGCTTTTCATTTCCGAGGCCGTTCCGATGAGGATCCTTCGGCCACACCGACTTGGAGATGGACCCGTTTCTGGATTTTATGATGTTGACGTTCATTTTTTTTAAGCTTTGCAGGATAAAAGAAAAACACACAGGGAAACTATTCTAATTAATTTTTACTGGCGGTCAGAGTGACCTCGGGCTCATCGCTGTAACTGACAAACTGTCTCACTCCCTGTTGGATTCACAAAAAGAATCTTAACCCTAAGTTCCTCTTAGTTTCACTGCATTAACATGACGACTGAAGCTCAAAGGAGGAAGACAAGCCCTGACACCCCCCCCACCCAGGGCCCAGTTCTCATAGGTCGCTCGTCCTTCTCGGAGGTGAACAGAGCGCTGCTTCCTACCTACGTAACTGCTACTGCTTTACTTGAAATCAACATTGAACAACTTTAATGGAAAGTCTGATGTGAGCGGATGAGAGGAGGGATGACGAGCACACAACAAATGGATTGACATCCACTGTGTTTGTGACTTTGTGCCGGTTTAAACCCATATTCATGACACACAACCTGCTAAATTCCCAGGGGTTTTATTAACAACTGAAAAGTTACAGAAACACTCTTCCTCAGCCAGAACGGACTCCACATTACACCGAGAGGGCTTTATGAAATGAAATCGTATTTCTACAGCACATCGGCATGACTGATGTCCTAACGGAGGCGCAAGAGAGAGCTCTGAAGTTCTCAGGACAAAAGTGGGGATGAAGTGAATTATACAAAAAAGTAAACAAATAGTAAAGTTCACGTTGACAGCAGAGATCTACAGTTCAGGATCATCAGCTATGGATTAAAACGCATTCATATTTCTGCGAGATGGGTAAAAGTATGATCTCTTGTTGTTTAAAAGAGAGAACGAAAGAACAAAAGAGAGAATGAAAGAAAGAAAGCTGTCTTCTGTGTAATGGTATAATAATATGATAATACTCGAAGCTGGATTCTTATTGGAGTGGTCCTTCAGGTGTCGCTTGCCTCCTGTTTGTTTGTGACCATCAGCTCAGGCAGCTCTGGCAGGATGGAGGCCAGCCCTCCTCTCTATGTGGGGGCAAACTTCTTGGCCTGTGCCCGTACCCGCTTCTCATAGTCCATCCTGTTCTGACTGAAACACAGAGATCAAGACATTTTAAACCCTGCTTACATTCTTTCAACTCCAGAGCTGCTTTCATACATGCATCGTGTTTTCCTCAAATTCTCTGGAGGAACAGTATATAAGTGCACAACAGTATGTAACTGCACATTTTCCTGCCAACCCCCTTGGAAAATAAGGGCTCATCAGAAGTAAAAAAAAAAATCATAAATAATTCACCACAAGCGAGTGGGTGTGGTGACGACATTTCTCACTCATGACGGACGTGAAACCGAGAAAAGGCTGCAGATGTGGAAATGGCAATAAAAGAGCTGAGTGTTCAAAACCAGGTTACACTTGCCAAATAAAATAAATAAAAACAGGCTTCAACTGCAGATACACTCACCAGTAAATCGTGTAGGCTTCTGCTTGTGCTGGGTCTTGAATGTTCGGCTCATTCAGCAGCTCCTGGATCCCCAACAGGATCTGAACACACAGGCAACAGCTCTCCAGTCACAGTCCAGTAAGGGTGGTGCGTTTTTACCAGTATCAACTTCACATACATTCATTTACTGGTCAATAACAAATAGGTAGAAGGTAAATAGGAAAGCATGGTAGTTTGAGAACAAACCTGTTTGATGGTGATGGCTGGCCTCCAGTCTTTGTCCTCCTCCAGGATGGACAGACACACGGTGCCTGAGGGGTAAACATTCGGGTGGAATATTGGTGGCTCAAACTTGCCTGAGAGAAAAATCAGTCAGGAGAGAAAACAGGGATCTTGGTCAAGATTGGGGTCAAACTTACAAAGTAGAATGTTGTCAGCAGTGACATCACCTGACGGTTTTTAAACACTATCTCTAAAAACACAAGAGATAAAACTATCCTCACGTCTGTTGGCCAACATCACTGATCAAATCCTCTTATTGTTGAATATCATGACAATAAAGAACAAGACTTTTATTTCTTAATGGAATAGTTCACTGTAAACTCTACTCTATTTTAATTGAAGCTTCCCACATTCCGTCAAATCCAGAGACCAAATAAATTAACCCTTCAAATAAAAAGGTTTGTCATCTTGTGCTCTGCCTGAGGTGCAAACAGCAAACATCTGTATGGAGACTGAAAATGGAAATGAAACCGTGTGCCACGTGCAGAGTCATACTCACATTTGGGTGGTGAGGACGGGTAGTCATCTTTGAAGAGCATTCGCAGTTTGTAGAGTCCTCCCTCCCACAGGGTCTGATGACAGAACGAGGACATGTTGAGATTACACAACTGCAAAGAGACTGAGACGCACTTTGTTGTGAACGTGGCTCCAGGAGGAGCACAGACGACATTCAGGCTAAAAACACGATGGAACTGTCTCTGTTCCGAGGTGAATTTTAATTTCTGGGTTCAGGGAAACTCGGATGACACAACAGGAGCAGTTTCTGTTGTTGTGTAACCATTTATTTCAATTTTATCTAGATTTGGCTGCAACAGAGTTTACCCCTGAAACTCCAGAAGTGTTTTGTGGAATCAAACCTTTCACCCATCACCTCCATCGACATTAATGTTGAGTGGTTAAAGAGTGAATATTCATTTTTGGGTGAACTATCCCTTTAAAACTACAACCATAGGGGAAATAAATCTGTCTTTAAACTAAAAAAGTAAGAGAAATGTGACATTTGTTTGAATTATCGATTTAATACTTGATCTGGACACCAGGATAACACCTACTCCTTTCTTCCCAGGAATGGCGCACTCCCAGTTCATCAGATTCATGGTCCCGTCCGGATTCTTAGTGGGAACAGCAACGAAACCCTGCGGACACAGGAACATGAGTGGGTCTGAACTGTAATGGGAAGTGAGCACGTGTTTACTGGGACCAGTACAGAACTTACAAACGGGTGATCCTTCCTCCAGGCTTTACGCTCCTGGGACAGTCGGCTGAGAGCAATGCCAGACATCGCTGCTCATCCACGCCTCCCTGTGGAAAAACAAACAGCCGCCCCCCCCACCAACCGACAACTTCACGATCAGTTGAGGATCAAATACACAATAACACGGTTGGACTATTAACGACACAACAAAGACGATACTGGCCGTGTAGCCCACCTGGGAGACAACAATAGCAAACCGAACACGGACTGAAACCCGCGCCACGTCGGGTCCGAACCCGGATGTCAGAACTCACCTGTTGTTTATTTCAGTTAAATGTCAGATGTACGTTGGTTTGAGGCCCAGCTCGTCCGCTCCCGTGTTGCTAACGTTAGCTTGTCGGGTTAAAACACACGATTCGACGTCCGGGCACCGAACTAAAGAATCAGCTAGGCGGCGAACGACTGAATCTACATCCCTCGATCACACGTGGAGGAAGATGTCGCTGCTGCTTCGGATGATTTGACTCAGTTTGTAAAACAAAGCGACGCCTCGAGTGCTCGACTGTCTCCGAATCAGGACCCCCGTTTGTTTATTACCTGAGGACCCACAGGCACTTTACAGGACGACTAAATGACACACGTCACACATGGTCGGCCATCTTTGATGTGGTTTTGCTTTTTTTTATTGTTTTATTTTTTTATTTGTGCAATTCTAGTTTATTGCGGAAGTGCATTACTTTCATTTGAGGAAAGAATAACCAATCTGTTTTTCTGAATTAATGAGATAATATCCCCTTTTTAGGAAATTAAGAAAAACAGCAGGTTCTTTAGTTTTTAAAGATTGATTTCTCATTTATTCAGAAAAACAGCAGATTTCTTTCAGGACAATTATCTTGTTAATACAGACATCAGACCATCTTCTTTCCAGGTCAATTATTTTTTTAATTAACAAAAACAGGGCTAGATTCAGCTAGCCCCCTGAGGTATATTTATCACATTTAATTTAATAATTAAGAATGTAATAAAGTAAAAACACCAACAACATTTTTGCATGAAATTTACCATAAAACTGGACAAAGAAGAGAACGTCAGTCATTTCCAATGATCCGATTGGAAACATGTGGTTGATCAACACAACTTCCATGAACAGAATTGTTCCCTGTTCTCCTCCACAGCCCCTCAAACAGTTCAATATTTACTCTGTAGTTACTGAATACAGGAGTTTTTGCTCAATGCAGGAGCTGCTTTTATTTTAATAGAGTAAAATGACACAAGGACCTCAGGCAACCATTTATTGTGATAAGAATACAACATCAATCTATGATTCTATAAAGAAAGTGCATATTTTTCAAGTCAGTCCTCTCCTGTCTTGAAAGATTATTGAAGAGATCGATCAAAAACATCTTCAACTATTCAACAAACAATTACAGACTATTTCAGGATAGTGGTAGATTATTCTAAATTATGCAAGGAGATTTTCATCAATCAATTCTATCAGCTGACAAAACCCTTACTGCCTATGTTAGCTAGTAGATTTTATAACAAGCTAGTGGTCTTGATCTGTCGCAGCAGACAAACAGCTGCCTGTCCGATGTGGTTTGTTCAGACCTTCTTTCCTTCTCCCTCTGAGATGATCAGCTCTGGACTTGCCCTCTTGAACCATTCAGTCCAGGAGCCGTCGTAAACACAGGCCCCGGGGTGGCCCAGCAGGTGAGCAGCCAGGACAACCTGACATGCGGTGACACCCCTACTACAGGTTACCCACAGCGGCTGCTCCAGGTCCACCCCTGCCTCTCTGAACACTTTGGACAGGCCCTCGGTTTCCAGCTCCTTCCCGTTGGCGTCCAAGAAAGAAGTGAAGGGCAAGTTGATCGTACCAGGGAAATGGCCGGGCAGCGTATCTGTTGAGGTGAGAGAGGAATGAGTAAAGTTTGGGTAATAAACTCGGCGATCAGTCTATCTGTTACTGAGGGATGCCTCACATGTGGCTCTCTATGAAGTTTCTACATTTTCCCATCTTAATATGTTTTATCTGGTAGTTTTGACAATGTGACATTTAATATGATAATTATCAATAAACAATTATATGAAAACTTTAGCTGGATTTCCCCTGTTACTATGTTTTTATTGGAGTTTTTCCTTACTCTTGTTAAGGAAAAGAGGATGTCGCACCTTGTTAAGAACTATGAGACAATTGTAATTTGTGTATGAATATGGGCCACACATTTAAAATTTGATTGATTGAAAAAAAGTTGACATGACTCAAGGTATGTGGCCAGCTTCTGGAATCTGATTGACCCCTGAAGTTCATGACCACTGTTTCTTTAAAATAAATCTAAAATAAAGGACGTATCCAGCTGGGGGCCGAGCTTCTGGAATCTGATTGGCCCTTGAAATGCCCTCTTCTTCTTAATAACACAGAACCTGACTTTTCACAGATCAGAGCAGGTCACACTTAAAATATGAAAGTTATGAATTAGTTTTACATTCTTATCTTGATTGAAGTGGTCAACAAGTTTGGACAAGAAGCAAATTCCAAAATAAAAGATGTGCAGTTTTGCTCAAGGAAAGAACCAAAGGAAAACACAAAGAAATATATAATAAATGTAATAATAAAAAGAGAAAAAAACTAAATGATGGTGCAAAATAAAACCCTCTCACCATCCCTGGTCTCCGGCTCAGTGCCCCTGAACCTGCCTACAGGCCGGGAGTCCACCACCTGCACCTGCCTGGTGCCCACGTTCTCCAGCACGTCCTCGTAGCTCTTCACCCAGGACAGATTGGCAGCGGCCCTGAACTCCGTGCTCTCCGGGACGCACCTCTCCGCTGTGACCGGGTGACCGTCCTGCAGCCAGTTCTTCCAGCCGCCGTCCAGCACCGACACCCGGCTGTGTCCGAACATCCGGAACATCCACCACACCCGGGGTGCGACGTACGACCCGACGTCGCTGCAGTCGTACACGACTACGTGCGTGTCGTTGCCGATGCCCAGGTCGCCCACATACTTGGAGAAGTGGCTGGAGGTCGGTAGCATGTGTTCGAACGCAGTGCCCCGGCTGCAGCACTCCTCTATGTCAAAAAACAAGGAGCCCGGAATGTGCCTCTGTGCAAACTCAGCCTTCGCATCCCTCTTCAGCCTGGCCATATACCACGACGTGTCCAGGATGCGGAGCTTGGGACCGACGAGGTTGCACCGGACGGCCTCTGCCAGCCACTGGCCGGACACCAAAGCTCGGGTCTGAGCCGCCATGACGCCTGGGAACGAGCTCCGAAAGCAGGGGAGAAGCGGACAGTCTGTCCCTTCGATCCCGAGTGGAGCACACGGAAGTTCAGGACTAACACTTCCTCTCTGGGAAAGTTTAAAGTTCAGACTCATCCAAACCCAAGTGGTGAATTAATGAAAGTTCCAAATCATTCCCACCTTAATAAAGAATATCCTCTCTTTTCTGTAAATTAATCTAAGTCCTGCATGAGATCAGATACAAATGTATTGATCACACAGCAGCACCTGCCCTCTTCTCCTCCACAGCTCCTCAATCAGTTTAATATTTACTCTGTAGTTACTGAGTACAGGAGTTGTTGCTCCATGCAGGAGCTACTTTTATGTTAACAGAGTAAAATGACACAAGGACCTCAGGCAACCATTTATTGTTCTATTTTTTTATAAGAATACAACATCCATCTATGATTTTATAAAGAAAGTGCATATTTTTCAAGAGTCAGTCCTCTCCGGTCTTGATCGTTTTTCAAGAGATGAATCAAAAACATCTTCGACCATTCAACAAACAATTACAGACTATTTCAGGATAGTTGTAGATTATTCAAAATTATGCAAATTTCCAAATTTAAACATTTGCATAATGCACAGGAGATTTCCATCAATCAATTCTGTCAGCTGACAAAACCTGCTACTGCCTATGTTAGTGAATCCATTTTATAACAAGCTAGTGGTCTTGATCTGTCGCAGCAGACAAAGAGCTGTCTGTCCAATGTGGTTTGTTCAGACCTTCTTTCCTTCTCCCTCTGAGATGATCAGCTCCGGACTGGCCCTCTTGAACCATTCAGACCAGGAGCCGTCGTAAACACAGGCCCCGGGGTGGCCCAGCAGGTGAGCAGCCAGGACAACGTGACACGCGGTGACACCAGAACCACAGGTGGTCCACAGCGGCTGCTCCAGGTCCACCCCGGCCTCTCTGAACAGTTTGGACAAGCCCTCGGTTTCCAGCTCCTTCCCGCTGGCGTCCATGAAAGAAGTGAAGGGCATGTTGATCGCACCAGGGAAATGGCCGGGTAGCGTGTCTGTGCAGGTGAGAGAGAGGAATGACAAATCAAGCTGTTAACGATTGATCCCTCGCATGTGGCTCTCTCTGAAGTTTAGTTGTTTTCCCCTGTGATAGCTTTTTTGGTAGTTTTGACAATGTGACATTTAATGTGATAATCATCAAAACGAAACTGATATGAAAACGTTAGCTGGGTTTCCCCTGTTTCTATTTGTTTTGGTAGTTTTTTCACCTACCAAAGTTTTTTCACCTCTGTACCTCTTGTTGAGGTACAGAGGATGTTGCACCTTCTTAAGAGCTATGAGACAGATGGGCTATACAAATCAAATGTGATTGATTGATTATGTGACAGCCAACAAATTGTATTCCAAAAAAGGTTGACATGGGTGACACCTGGGATGTGGCCAGATCCTGGAATCTGATTGGCCCCTGAAGTTCATGCCCACTGGCAATTGCTTTTAAATAATAAAACAGTTTTTTCTTATTTTGTTGGCGGTCACATTAGAGTACTTTATTATATTTCTTATTCTTATGTGCCAGTGAACAAAATAAATCTAAAATAAAGGACGAATCCGGGGGTGGAGCCAGCTTCTTGAATCTGATTGGCCCTTGAAAAGCCCTCATCTTCCTCACAACACAGAACTTGACTGTTGCTCAATGAAAACACAAACAAATATAGAATACATTCATAATAATAAATAGATAAATAAACCAAATGATGCTGCAAAAATAAACCCTCTCACCGTCTCTGGGCTCCGGCTCGGTCCCCCTGAACCGGCCTGCAGACCGGGCGTCCACCACCTGCACCCGCCTGGTGCCCACGTTCTCCAGCACGTCCTCGTAGCTCTTCACCCAGGACAGATTGACAGCGGCCCTGAACTCCGTGCGCTCCGGGACGCAGCTCTCCGCTGTGACCGGGTGACCGTCCAGCAGCCAGTTCTTCCAGCCGCCGTCCAGCACCGACACCAGGCTGTGTCCGAACATCCGGAACATCCACCACACGCGCGGCGCGCTGAACGACCCGAAGTCGCTTGTGTCGTACACGACTACGTGCGTGTCGCTGCCGATGCCCAGGTCGCCCACATACCGGGAGAAGTGGCTGGCGGTCGGCAGCATGTGATCCAACGCGGAGCTCCGGTCGCTGCACTCGTCTATGTCAAAAAACAAGGAGCCCGGAATGTGCCTCTGTGCAAACTCAGCCTTCGTGTCCCGCTTCAGTTTCGGCAAATACCACGACGTGTCCAGGATGCGGAGCTTGGGACCGACGAGGTTGCACCGGACGGCCTCTGCCAGCCACTGGCCGGACACCAAAGCTCGGGTCTGAGCCGCCATGACGCGCAGGAACGAGCTCCGAGCGCAGGGGGGAAGCGGACAGTCTGTCCCTGCGATCCCGATCGGAGCACACGGAAGTCCGGGACTTTCACTTCCTCTCAGGGGAAGTTCAAAGTCCAGACCCATCCCAAACTCATTCCATGAACCCAAGTGGTAAATTAATGGAAGTTGCCGATCATTCCCACCTTAATAAAGAATATTTTCTCTGTTCTGTAAATTAATCTAAGTCCTGCATGAGATCAGATAGAACTGTATTGATCCCACAGCAGGACCCTCTCACTTGTTACAGCAGCAGATAGTGAGAATAAAAATAAGAATATATCAATATCCATGCACCTTCTCCGTTGAAAATATTGTTTGTAATATTAACAAAAAATAATAATAAACTTTAATTGTATAGCAAGGAGTGCAGCTCAAAGTGCTTCACATACAATATAGATACAAATAAAAACATGTACTACAATAAGAAGAAACCAGTTTTTAAGAAACACGGTTTAAACATGTTCAAATAACATTTGAAAGAAAAGGATTTTTTTTTTTTTTTTTATGATAAATCCATAAAAACAGAAAAAAGAAAGAAAGTTGTTTAAACATATGAGAGTGCACGATCTATAGTTAAAGGCTGTTCCGCCACTTCTGAGAGAAGTTTACAAAATCTGCTACTCGCTCCATGCAGGGCCTAGTTTTATTTTAACAGAGTAAAAGAAAACAAGGACCTCAGGCAACCATTCATTGTAAATCGTTTATAAGAATACAACATCGATCGATGATTCGATACAGAAAGTGTATATTTTTCAAGAGCTTTCCTTGTGAAAAACCTCTTCAGATGCTGCCTGTCCGATGGGGTTCATTCAGACCTTCTTTCCTTCTGCCTCTGAGATGATCAGCTCCGGACTGGCCCTCTTGAACCATTCAGTCCAGGAGCCGTCGTAAACACAGGCCCCGGGGTGCCCCAGCAGGTGAGCAGCCAGGACAACCTGACACGCGGTGACACCAGAACTACAGGTGGTCCACAGCGGCTGACCTGGGTCCACCCCGGCTTCTCTGAACACTTTGGACAGGCCCTCGGTTTCCAGCATCTTCCCGTTGGCGTCCATGAAGGTAGTGAAGGGTATGTTGATCGCACCAGGGAAATGGCCGGGCAGCGTATCTGTGCAGGTGAGAGAGAGGAATGAGAAATATGAAGATGTTTGGGTAATAAACTCAGAGATCAATCTATCTGTTTCTGAGGGATGCCTCACACGTGGCTCTCTCTGTGGTTTCTAAATTTTCTCCTGTTAATAGTTTTTTTGCTAGTTCTTGTGTGTGACAATGTGACATTTAATGTGTTTATTAATAATACAAAACTGTTATGAAAACTTTAGCTGGGTTTCCACTGTTACTATGTTTTACTCTGTCGCACCTTTTTCAGACCTATGAGATGAATTGTAATTTGTGTATTAATATGGGCTATACAAATACAATTTGATTGATTGATTGATTGATTATGTGAATGTATTCCAATAAAGGTTAACATGGGTGACACCTGAGATGTGGCCAGATCCTGGAAATTCGATTGGCCCATGTGCATTCAGGCCCACTGTCAATTTCTTTAAAAAAATCTTAAAAAAATGTTTTTGTTAGCTGTCACATTAGAATACTTTACTATATTTCTTATTCGTATGTGCCAGTCACCAAAATAAATCTGAAATACTCTGAATCCAGGGGTGGGTCGAGATTGGCCCTTGAAATGCCCTTGTCTTCTTAACACCACCAAACCAAAGGAAAACACAAACAAATATATAATACATTTAATAATCATAAATAGACAAATAAACTAAGTGATGCTGCAAAATAAAACCCTCTCACCGTCCCTGGGCTCCGGCTCGGTCCCCCTGAACCTGCCTACAGGCCGGGAGTCCACCACCTGCACCTGCCTGGTGCCCACGTTCTCCAGCACGTCCTCGCAGCTCTTCACCCAGGACAGATTGGCAGCGGCCCTGAACTCCGTTGGCTCCGGGACGCAGCTCTCCGCTGTGACCAGGTGACCGTCCAGCAGCCAGTTCTTCCAGCCGCCGTCCAGCACCGACACCCGGGTGTGTCCGAACATCCGAAACATCCACCACACCCGGGGTGCGATGTGAGACCCGTATTCGCTGGTGTCGTACACGACCACGTGCGTGTCGTTGCCGATGCCGAGGTCGCCCACATACTGGGAGAAGTGGCTGGAGGTCGGCAGCATGAGATCATACGCAGCGCTATGGTCGCAGCACTCCACTATGTCAAAAAACAAGGAGCCCGGAATGTGCCTCTGTGCAAACTCAGCCTTCGGGTCCCGCTTCAGTTCGGGCAAATGCCACGACGTGTCCAGGATGCGAAGCTTGGGACCGACGAGGTTGCACCGGACGGCCTCTGCCAGCCACTGGCCGGACACCACATCTCGGGTCTGGGTCTCCATGACGCACAGGAACGAGATCCGAGCGCAGGGTGGCACCTTTATATATAGTCTATTGGTGGCACAGTAATCTTTGCCTGCGATCCAGACCACGGAAGCTCAGGACGTTAACTTCCTCATACCAAGAATAATTTGATTTCATCCCCTATATGGCATTAGATCAGATACAAATGTACTGAATCAAAGATAAATGTTATAAGTTTTATTTTAAAGACGTTTACTGATATCTACTAACAGTCTGTTCCGCCACTTCTCAGCTAGATTTCCAAAATCTGCATTTCAGATTTTCTTTGTTGCTGTTATTTGGATCCTCTGATAGACTGCAGATTATGATCTCAGTGTTCTAGAGGGAACATGGTTAACTGGAAAGTCAGCTACTTGGTTCATTCAGGGCCTTGTATGTGAGGAGGAGAAGCTTAGATCCAATGTGTCTCAGGCAACAAGTGCAGAGCGTCTAACTGGACTAATGTGTTCTCTCCTCTTGGTTCTGGTGAACCCCCAAGCTGCAGAGTTCGGAACAAGCTGGAGTCTCTCCAATGTTTTCACTGCTAAGTCCTGTAAAAAGTGCATCACTGTGATCCAGCCGGGTAGACATGGAACATTTTGAGTTGGAAAACTAGGTTTTGGTCAGATCCGAGTCAAAGCTCAGCCTACACTTGCTGGGCCCTACTGGTGAGCAACAGTTGGGCCTGTGTGGCTGAAGCATGCCACCAAATGTCTGACAGGCTCAGCACAAACACTTTAACTTAGTTTGTATGTTTTTGACCTCTATTACTTTCATAATAGATGTTTTGGTCATTAATGTTGCATAAGTGTGAGTTTTGCCAACCTAAAATATTCATATTAAATCGCTGAATTTATTTAATGGTGCCACGCTTAAGGCAGAGTAATCCCAACATACTCCAGGGGTGCGTTACAGACCATGGGAGGGAGGGAGGGAGAGAGAGAGAGAGAGAGAGAGAGGGAAAGAGAGGGAGAGAGAGAGAGAGAGAGAGAGAGAAAGACTGCTATATATTGCATTTTGGACAGAGAAGGAGGAGGCAAGACACCAAATTGCTTCATTGGAGTCACTGCTTCTGCATTAAAGATAAAGCCTAGTTGCTGTTGTCCAACAAAATTTTCCGACCACTGACTGAGCTGCCATCCGACCAACTGGCCAGATTGGAGAGAAATATCCACACCGAGGTAAGCTTACTTTTATAATGAATATCTTGTCTTTAGAATAACTGTGTCTATGGTCCTGAAGCACAAAAGGTTTATCTGCAATTAACAACAGTAGTGTTTTTATTTGGGTATTATAGAAATATTCAAAATTCAAATTCAAACTCAAATTCATCATGGTATGTAAATTAATTTCACTGTGAATAGTTTTTAATGACTGTCTGTTTGGTTGAAAAACTGACCATTTCAGTTTTCCGGCTTGGAGTGGTTTGGAAAGACGTGTTGCTATTTCTTAAATATCTTTTTAATTTTCAAGCAGAGTCAACAAAATCCCATTCGTTTCTGTCGTATCGATTCACTTCTGATTAATGAAGACATTTAAGCCCAAAAATGTGTATAAGTAAAAGAAAAACGATGCACATGGAAGCAAACCGCTGAGTTTAAACTGGAAAATATGTTAATGATTATAAAAGTTATTGTCCATGAAATCATTCAATCACTTAAATCCCAAATATCCTGTTGGGATTGATTCATAGATACTTTATTTTGTAGTAGTGAGTAACATTGCTCGCGCTGCTTCCCTTCACTAACTGAGCTATTGAAATCATAAGATTCATATCCCAAGAGCTGATCCAGCACACAGACAGGCAGCCTTGTGTGGATGACTTGAACTGATGAGTCAAATCAGGACAAAATCTAATTGTCCAACAGGGAGGCATGCATTTCCCTGACAACCAATAAGAGCAAAATGCCAGGCTTTATTTTTCTGTGCCAACGAGTTGTAGTAACTGATTACTCGTGCGTGGGCTCAGTTATTGGACATCGCTACAGTCCATACAGCTGCTCTGTGCAGGAGAGGGAACCGTCCCACACAGAAGTAAAAATCTGGATACATTCCATTCATGTTCATCACATTATGACACAAAGAGACCTGTGTTAGAGTCAGCTTCCCCTTCGCCATAATTCAGATAATTGACTTAGTGGCTCGGCTAATGTGAGAAAGGTTGGACATCATGTTGATGAGGAAGGGTGCGTGTCAGGTGATGTGCAGTCAAATATTGTGCATTGTGCTCCATGTGTCTGTCTTTCCCAGGTCTGAAGTGTGTTTGTTAGAGTAAAAACTGTCACAATGACGGCGCTAACGTGTAATGATACAACGTTCATGGTGGAAGGCGGGTGTATTATAATCACTGGTGTCCGTCTGTTTGTTTTGTTGTGACAGCGACAACTAGGGCAGCTCTTAATTATATTTGAATGCAACTTGGGAAGTGAGGTCGGGTCATGACCTTCACTGGTGACTTTTTCTTTTCAAATTCATCGAAGGTCAAAGTCTTTGAGTTACATTTTGCATGGATCATCATCTGCACATGTTAAATTGATTTTAACAGCTACATCTCACACAGCCACAAAATATATATGGAATTATGAGATTACCAAAGCTGTTGATATTGGGTGAATAGTAATGCCTCTCCCAAATTTCATGGGACTTTTCAGCAGCTTCTAATGACTTGGACTTTTGTTGGCTTAGATTATTAACATACAAAGTAGGCCCGATGCTTGTTCTCGCCCTGCCTGTATGCTTCAGTGTTCCCATGCAGACGTTTTTCTTTTCTTTTTCAAATGCTTCAAAATATGTTGTTCTGACATCACAACCGATTATCTCTCCTTTTCTCCTTCTCTAACCAGCCCCCTCCACACCAACAAGATGAGCCTTCTCAACTACCCTGCTCCGGAGTTAGACGTTACCCTGCAAGAGGTTGGCCGTGTCCTGCAGCTCACTTTAAGACCTGACCTTTACCCTGAGTTCAAAAGTGTGCTGGACCAGCAGAGGGACGTCCTTCGAGACGCAGATCAGAAGTTAGCATCTAGACTTGCAGGCCTGGAGAACTGGGGGTCAGAGCAGTTCAAGAAAAGCCTGCTTTCATGTTCCGACCCTCTGTCCACCTCCACAGCCCTCCCTATGGTTCTTCCTCCATCCAGACTGAAGAGATGCACCCAGCTGGGGAGGGCAGCTGCTCTGCTCTGGGGAGCAGCAAAGCAGTACAGTGAGCCCTCGAAACCTGCAGAGGGCGATGTACCAATGGAGAACACGCAGCAGTCGGAGGTGTTTGCTGCCAGCCGGATTCCTGGCAGAGTTCAAGATCAAATTAAGGTGAGATGAAAGGCCAGACACAACTGGAGAGAGGGTTGTATGTATGTCAGTGTGAATCTTCTGATTTAATTATAATCTTTATCCAAATCTAATCTTTGGCTTTGTAATTTCCAGGTCTACCCAGACAGTCTCCATGCCATCATCACATGTGTGGGAGGAGTGTTCCCTGTGGACATACTCTGGCGTCCCAGGCCTGGTGGACCAGTGTCTGCTCGACCATTCATTGACATCTACAACCAGCTGGCTCAGGTGATGGATGAACCCAGAGCAGGAAAAGAGAATGATCCCTCTGTCATTTGCAGCCTCTCAGCTCTGCCTCGTAAAGACTGGGCCGCCGTCAGGGAAGAGATCCTGGAGCAAGGAGGGGAAGCAGCAGCATCACTGGGGCTAATGGAGAGCGCTGTGCTAACACTTTGTCTGGAGGACCAGAATGCACCTTCTGATCTGGCCGACACCCTCAATGCAGTGAGGCTGGGAGGAGGAGGAGGAGACGGTCCATGTCTGAGACACTATGATAAGGTAGTGGAGAGAATCAGACACATTCCAATTAGATTTATACTAAACATGTTTATAAAGATTGTCAGTTTAAAGAAATTGCATATTTTCAATGGACGGACATTTTACTGAAATTGTTTTTCTGTTTCTCTTTCCTGACAGATGATGAGCCTGGTGGTGTTCAAGGACAGCACCGCTGGAATGTTGTTTGAGCACAGTGTTTTGGATGGGATAGTGGCTGTGTTTCTCAGTGGTTGTGTCTATAATCTGTCTGAGACTGTTGATTTAGAACTAGCCCTCACTGAACCAGAGAATGTGAATGGGTCCGTCACAGTTAGCGATATAAAACCGTTTTCCCCGACTTCTTTAACCTTCCACTTGCAAGGAGTAAACATCCCACAGCCAAACCCGGCCTCAGAAGTAACTAATCAAGTTCTCACGTTTGATGTTCCTTCCTACCCGGATGTCTTTTCTACGATCAGAGATCACAGAGGCCTGTATGATGCCTGGATCAACTTCTCTTTGCAGCTTTCCCTGAGGCAGACTCTTGGGGAATCAGCTGCCAGTCACGTGCTTGTCACACCTACCCATATGCGCCACTACAAACATGGTCGATGTGATCCTACATACTCAGTCACCACTCATTCTCTCAAGTTAGTAGGTGCCTTGGCTTCCTGCATAGGCCCAGATAAGAAAATCCAATACACTACTGACATCTTACGCCTGTTCCATGTTGCATTAATGGAGCACAAGAGTCTCATCAGAAAAACTAAAAGTGGTCAAGGTGTTGGTCCCCATCTAGCTGCCTTGCGCCAACTTCTGCCATCTGACAATCCACTGAAAAAGTTTCTGGACCCCTTTGGTTGTCCATCTGTATACCTCACTGGTTCAGGTCTCATTGAGGGTGTAGAGTGTGGAGTAGGGAATGTGTATGCACAAGATCAGCTGGCTGTAGCATACCTTGGAAGAAAAGACAGGGTTCAAATTGTGCTTAATGGAAAAGGGAGCTTTGCTCAGATACTGCCAATGCTTCAAGACAACATGAAGATGAACCTGAAGTTAGTGATGCTTCTAGCTGTTAGATATGCCATTGCCAATCAGATGGGAGCCCTGGAGTGTCTACTCCAACAGGACCAAATTAAGAAAGTGATTGGCAAGGGCCTAACAAGTGGGGAAAGCAAAGCTGACCCCATCACAGGCATGAGACCAAACTATACTATGGTGATCCATGGTGGAGCTGGAGAAGAGATGATGCTGAACACCCAAGTGATTGGGGTTATTGAGTTTGCTCTACAGACAGCCTTAACCCTTGGATCCCAAGTCCTTCAACAAGGTGGCAGGAGTCTGGACGCAGTTCAGAGGTCAGTGGAGGCTCTGGAGGACTGTTTTCTGTTCAATGCAGGTAAAGGCTCAGTATTCAACAAAGATGGCAAAAATGAATTGGAAGCAGCAATTGTAGATGGTAGTACACTGAGGTCGGGAGCTGTTGCCTGTGTGGAAAGTGTGAAGAACCCAATAAAAGCAGCCAGATGTGTCATGGAGAAAAGTTCACATTCACTCATAGTAGGAAATGGGGCAGAGGAGTTTCTGCAAGTGCAGGAGGAGGAGAAAGCTGTTGGGTGTGAGTATTTCTACACTGATATACGCCACAGAGAGTTAATGGCAAAGCTCAGCGGTGGAGATACCTCAAAAAACAATCACCCTCAGACAGTTGGAGCTGTTGCATTGGATCATTGGCAGGGGTTGGCTGCTGCTTCCTCTACAGGCGGGTTAGTAGGAAAGCTAAAAGGGCGAGTTGGGGATACAGCAGTAGTAGGGGCAGGAATATATGCTGATGACAAATTAGCTATTGCTTGCTCTGGAGATGGAGATGTTTTTTTGAGGCACACAGTTGCCCAGAAAATAGCTAGTCTCTACCATCACAAGGGCTACAGCCTTAGACATGCATGCAAAGAAGTGATGAGTGAAAATCTGAATGGGGCATGTGCAGGCATCATTGCTGTGGATATTAAAGGTGATGCCATCATCGAATCAAATGCTGGCGTAATGTTTGTGGCCTCTCTGATAGATGGTATTTCACGAGTAGAGGTCCTCAGGCCCCTGAACAGCTTCTCTGATGTGATCTGGGAAACAGATGAGCTGGTTGCCTACCTGAATCCCAAACCCTGGATCCCTGGCTCAACCATTCTGACGAGAAAAACTAATAATGGGGCAAGCAGTGTCTTCCACTTGCCCACACCTGATTTTGTGGCTATGCTACAGGCAGCGAGAGTTGTGTCAAACCTACTATGTGAACGGTTGGGAGTGCGGCGCTGTGCCTTGGTTTTCTACCCAACACCGGATCATCCTGCACAAATCAGACTGCTCCCACTTCATGGCCTCAAGCCAAAGTGGGAGCCTCATCTTGCTGGTGAAGAGGAATTCCATGAATACGATCCTGGCTACTGCAATTCAAAAAGCAGCCCATGCTGGGATGATCAATCTCTGACTCAGGTTCAAGCCAAGATCAGAAACAAATTACCAACACCCAATGCACCTTCTTGCTTTGACTTTTTTGGGGACCGCTCCTGTAACAACCTGTTCAGCCGTATTGTTCGGGGCGAGCAGCCACAGTGGAGGGTGTGGGAAGACAGTGAGTATGTTGCATTCCTCACGCCATACCCAAACACGCCTGGTCTGACTGTTGTGGTGCCACGCAAACCACTGTCCAGTGACCTCTTCAAATTGGACCAAGCTGACTACAAAGCAATGATTTTAGCAATTCATAAAGTTGCCCGACTATTGGAAGAGGGGATGAGAGCTCGAGGTGTTGCATTGATCTTTGAGGGATTGGAGATTGACTATGCTCATGCGAAGCTGATCCCTCTATCCCCTCCAGCTGATGGCACTACGCCTGCTGAGCTGACACCAGAATGCTATCAAAGCTACCCTGGATATGTGTCATCGATGGACGGGCCAGCTGCTGATCCTGAGACCCTTAAAGCGGTCCACTCAAAAATCACTAAGTGCAGAGCTCCACATTCATGGCAAAACCCCGTTTCCCATTCCACACTTGCCATTAAGAGCCAGTGGTATCGCAACCTGTTCCAGATTCAAAACACTCTTTTCCACAGCACAGTGGAATATTTCCAAAGTCTCTGCCATTACTCCTACGCTCTGACCCCTCTCACCACCGACACCATCTCCTCGCCGATGGGTCTGGGATCTGACTCAGACCCAGTTTCTGTTAACCTGCTGGGACAGGACATCTACCTGGCTGACTCAATGCAATTTGTTCTTGAGTACTTTCTTCGCTTCCAGGAGAACCTGCCAGGAACCTACTACATATCTCCCAGCTTTAGAGGGGAAGATCCTGATGCCACACACCTGAACCAGTTCTACCACGTGGAGTGTGAACTGATAGGTGATATGAATGATGCCATTTGCATAGCAGAGAGATACTTGGCTCATCTCACTAAGTCCATGTTGAAGCAACACTCGTATATCATTCTCAACACTGCTGGGACCCTCACGCATGCCAAAGCCATGCAGAGTAAGCTAGAGGGAAAAGATGGACTACCAAGAATCCCTCTTGATCAGGCCATTCCCATGATGCCATCTGCTGACTGCGTTGAGTGGGTCCAGGATGGTCAGCCCCAGTTTGGCAGAAAACTAACACGCAAAGGAGAGCGAGTCTTGATAGAAAAATATGATGGCGCTGTTTGGTTGACCGAGATGGATCATCTGGGGGTCCCCTTCTACCAGGCATATGTGGAGGGCAGTGGGCAGCGCAAAGCCAAAGCTGCAGACCTTCTGATAGGGCTGGGTGAGACTGTGGGTCTTGGTGAGCGTCATTCCACCCCTGAGATGGTGCAAGAAGCTCTCAGGCACCACACAGTTCCTGAGCAGTCCTACAAGTGGTACATGAGCATGCGACAAGCAAAACCCCTCCTCAGCAGTGGTTGGGGCATGGGGACAGAGCGCTACCTGTGCTGGCTGCTACAGCACGATGACGTCAGAGATATACAGATCATACCGAGGATGAAAGGCATGAAATTCATGCCCTGATTATCAGTTCTCCACGTCTTTTCAGGCCTTTAAATGTAATATATAGGACTTGCAATAATAGGATCAAAGAAGAGTTTATATAATGGCTTTTTAGAATAAAAATGCCTCAATAATCCAGAGTTTCATCCAATTTTTTGTTTATTAAATATTTCCTGCTGCGTCCATGATCAGAGGAGAGAGGGCATACATGTTGGTGTCTGATACACTGGAGGAATTACTGCAGAAAAAAGGAAAAGTAAAAGAGCCAAAATTGAGATGACTCAAATAACTTTATTATTTATTTTTTAAATGCTATTTTACACTTAAGGATGGTTTCCTTTCTTAACACCAAAGCTTTAATATATATGTAACTGCATGGTGAAAATGTAGGGTGGGGGGTCAGTACAGCTTGGATTGTTTAAATATATTTATATCTATGATTAAGACTGATTAAATATTGACAAAGTTACACAGTATAACTTGTATGACTTAGTCGTTCAGTTCTTCATTTGTTTGAATCTTTGAATTATTGGCTATATGCTGTCTAACCTATTTTACAAATAAATTATCATTGTTGGTGTCAAATGTTGTTTTTTGTCTTATTTCTGTTAGATCATATTATATTTTTTGGGAAGTGATATAAATTCATGTAGCAGGGTTGTTGTTCAAGATGTACTCAAACAAATTTAAGTTTAAAATAGGATAATTTAAAGAAGTTACTATTAACCATCGACTTGAAGAGACCTGTATCTAATATATACATATATCAATATCAGTTAGAGATAATTAGACTCTTGCATAAACTGTTTGTATTTGTTTTTTCACCTGGAGCGTACAATTTATTTAGAAGAAATTCACAATTATATATATAGTTTACACCTCATTATTATGTTGACATTATTAATGTTTCTTCACATCTCTATTTATTAATATGAATAAATACAAACATTGGTCATATAATTAAAATAAAATTATACGCATACATTGTGTACAAAATAATATAAATCA